>NC_056729.1:392516995-392601995 GCF_019279795.1 Protopterus annectens | reverse complement strand
GTCCAAGGACTTGTAAGACAAAAGAAAAGAGAAAATACAAGCAATATCAACATTATACTTGAACTTCCATGTTGTCATCCCTTGTGGCACAGTCTTTAAAAGTTCAGGTAGATTCAACATCTGACAGAGCGCTGGAATCATTCTGTAGAGGAAGGAGTAAGACAGTCTCTGTCACCAGCCTGGAGAAGGTCTTCACATCTCCATCTCTGGTGGTCCCAGGGTTGCCAGACATCCCTGTTTGAGTGGGACTGTCCCAGGATAAGCAGCCAATCCTGAGTCCTGCACTAACGGTTAAAATCCCGGCAAAACAGCTTTTATTGGCCGATATGCCTTTATGCACCAATCAAAAAATCACAATCTGCAGCCACTTCAGTATAATGTGGATCTGCCTCATGTTCTGCATTGAACAGAAGAGGCTCTGCTGTGCAATTTTTTTATTGGCTCGTATACCGGCATATGGGCTAATCAAAAATCACAGAATGGAGTTACTTCTGTTTAATGTGGAACTGCCTCATTAAAGACTTTTTTTTTGGTCTTCATTTACTGTGAAGGACCTTTTTTGACCGTAGCTGTCCCTTTACATATCTGGCAACCCTGGATGATCCTCACTTCCTCCTTGCACACTCTGAACTCTGCCATCTTCACCTTGAATAGGCTTAGTGATGAGACCCATAGGCCAATCAATGCATTGAGCTTGCTGGTATTTCAGCAGGACTAGATCACCTTCTTGTAGGTTAGGCTTCTGTGCCTGCCATTTCTGGTGCCCTTGTCGAAGGTTGACATAGTCTCTTCTCCATCTTTTCCAGAAATAGTCTGTCAAATGTTGTACACATCTCCATAGACATTTATAAAGATTGTGGTGACTGAGCATTCCTGGTGGAGTAGGAACCAGTCCTGTTCTCTGGGTAAGCAAGGTGGCTGGAGTCAAGATGACTAGAGCCTCTGGATCAGAGGATACAGGAACCAAATGTCTAGAGTTTATGATGGTGGCTACTTCAGCAAAGAAAGTTGTCAAGACCTCATGGGCCAGACATGTAGAGCTCATGTCAAGGAGCATAGAGCCCAGAATCCATCTTGCCATGTCAATCATTTTTCCCATGCTCCATCCATGTGAGAGGAATTTAGTGTATTGAACTTCCATTCACATCCTCTGCTGTTCAAGTGCTTTTCCACTTGATTGTGTCAGTCTGTAGCTCCTTACATGCTCCAACAAAGTTGTTTCCTCAGTCTGAGCTGAGCAGCTTTACTGGACCTCTAATGGAGAAGAACCTTCTGAGAGCATTGATAAACCGTGATATATCCATAGATTCTAACACTTCAAAGTGCACAGCACATATACTCAAAACATATAAACATTATCGCCCATCATTTCTTGTTAGCTTGGCCGCCTCTAGTCTTCTTTGCCATTACTGTCCAAGGTCCGAAGACATCAAGCCCAACATAGGTGAAAGGTGGTTCTATGCTTAATCTTTCGGTAGGTAAATCTGCCAGAAATTGTTGTTGTTTCCCTCTTAGTTCTTGACACTTGACACACTTGTGTACAGTGGTAGCAATTGCTCTTCTTGCTCCAGTGATCCACAGTCCTGCAGCTCTGATGGCACCTTCAGTGTAGTGTCTTCCTTGGTTTGCTTATGGCAAAATCGGATAAGTAAGCTAGCTACATGGTGTTTGCTTAGTACAATTACAGGATTCTGCTCCTCCTCTCGTAACCTTGATCTAGTCAAATGACCACCAATACTGATCATGTCATGACCATCTATGACTGGGTTCAACCTGTAGAGCAGACGGTTCTGGCAGACCTGTCCTTTACCCTTCAGACACTTGAACTCTTCTGAGAAGGCTTCCTGTTTTACACAACGTATGATGAACAAATTAGCATTTTCAGCTTCAGACACATTAAGCAATTTCTTGCATGTATGCCATCCATGACAACTCAGCATCTGTTTGGACTTACAGAAGCTCTGAGTGATATGAGCCAACAATGTTATGGCACATATAAGTCTTGTCCAAGAAGAGAAGCATTCATATTGCCTTGTCCCAAAGCTAGAGTTTAAACATATTGCAGAGATCAGTGAAGTAACCTCTTGGTGAATCTGACGATCACTGGTTGGCTCAAAGAGTTCAAACATGGAGCCACTGTCAAATGTTAGAGAAGACTGAGACAACAGGAGCTTTAATCCCGAAAACCAGTGGGAATCTGCAAGCTTGGCAGCTGTATTAACCTGGTGGCAAGATCCACAGGAATCCACTCATATGGAGCATAATGCCACTTTTCAGGTTTGCTTGGCTTTCTTATATGTCCCACTCTGTTAGCTACATACACATAGAATCTTCTGACAGTGTTATGTATGTATCCCAAAATGGCCTCACTGTCTGTGTAGAATTCAGTGGCATCAATATCAATATCCATCTCAGTTTGAAAGAAGTCTGCAATTTCTGTAGCTAAAGTTGCCCCACACAGCTCATCTGATGGTGTGTGCAGCCCTTAGATCCAGCTTGGGCCTTCCTAACACAAAGTCCACTCATAGTTTTCAGAAAGAACTGATTACCTTAAGGTAAGTAACTGCTGTGATAGTGTCTGTGGATGTGTCAGAGAAAATATGAATCTCCTTTCTTCTTCTATCAGTGGGAGAGCTAGAAGTGTAACAGCATGGAATGTGAATCTGCTCCAAGGCCTTAAGGGATTCTTTCCAAATCTCCCAGCTTTAAATCTGTTGGCAGTGGGGCATCCAAGTCTATAACACTTTCAGTGAGTTGTCTAAGTACAAATCTTCCTTGTATGGTGACCGGTGTCACAAAGTCTAAAGGGTCATACAGGTTACTTACAATTGAAAGAAGCTTATGCTTTGTGAATGGCTTTTCCATAGTTGAGACCTGGAAGGTAAATGTGTCTGAATTCACATTCCAGTGTAGATCAAGGCTTCTTTGTGTAGGCAACAAGTCTTTGGCTAGGTCCAGATTCTTCAAGTCCAGTGCATGGTCTTTGGATAGAAAGCCTTCATGACCTCACTGTTGTTAGATACAATCTTGTGAAGTTTTAAATTAGCCTGTGAGAAAAGCTGTTGGGTTCTTTTTAACAAATCAGTGGCTTCCTTGGCTGTTGGTAAGTACTTGAGGTCATTATCAACATAAAAGTCTTTTTCTATGAATTATCGGGTGTCAGAACCAAACTCTTTTTCACCTTCCTAGCTGTTCTTCTTAGTCCGTATGTTGCTACTGCTGGAGATGGGCTATTACCAAAGACATGAACCCTCATGCGGTACTCTATGATATCGTCATTAAGATCACTGTTGTGATGCCACAAAAATTGGAGATAATTTCTGTGATCTTCTTGAACAATGAAGCAGTAAAACATCTGCTGAATATCAGCCATAACTGCAACAGGTTCCTTCCTGAACTGTACCAGCACTCCAATGAGGTTGTTGGTCAAATTAGGTCCTGTAAGAAGAGCATTATTTACAGAGATAAGTTTGAATTGTTTGCTTGAATCGAAGACAGCTCTGATCTGTCCTGGCTTCCATGGGTGGTAGACTTCAAAGGATGGGAGATACCAGCACTCTTCATCTTTCTTCAGTGATGGAGTGGGTTTTGAGTGATTATTGTCCAATATCTTCTGCAGGAATGCCACAAAGTGCTCTCTCTTGTCAAGTTTGTTTTTCACTGTCTTCTTGAGTGAGATAAACCTAAGCATAGCTTGCTCCTGGTTGTTTGGAAGAATAGCTGTTGGACTGTGGAAGGGTAGAGGAGCTGTCCAACTATCGGATCTGTCCTTAAGAAATCCATTGTCTATCATCTTAAAGAACTCCTTGTCTCCATTAGATGGAGCTACCTTATTGTCTTCACAGGTAGTCTGAAAGATTGTGTCACCAAAGTCATTGTGAGGTATGGTCTTACAACAGATGTCCTCCTTCGCTTTGCAGCACAGCCTTAAGCTTGGAATAGGCTTTCCCCTCAAGTGGTAGTGACATGTATATCATTTGGGGTGGGAAAAATGTCTGTTTTCTAACAGGTTAATCTTGCAGGAATTCATATAGTAGAGTCATCTACCCTAGATCATTAGTTCCATTGTACTGTTGCCGCACTTTGTGAACTTTTGGGATGCCACTGCCCAAAAGGATTATGATTTTGGCACTCTTGTCAAGAGGTAGAATGAAAATGGGCTATGCACTTGAGATGGGAATGGTGACGTGCAACTTCTGGAGTATGTATCTCTTCCTTGTTGTCTGCCAGCTATCACATTCAGTAAGTGTGGGAAGAGGAAACTGTGTGTTCTCATAGATAGGCACTATCATAAATCCATACTTTATATTTCCTGAAGTCTTCACTTGACTGGCACATGTTCACAATGTAAAAGAATGGGATTCACCTTTAATGTTGAAGAGGTCAAGGAATTCTGGGCTTGCTAGAGATCTGTTGCTTTGGTCATCTAAGATAGCATACATTCTTGTTACCTTTTCTAGTTGTCCTGCAGGGAAAACCTTGACAAAACATATCTTACCACATGATTTGCCACAAAGTCCTTCTCCACATACCTCAGTGCACTTGGAGAACACAGGAGTAGTCTGTTGCTCAGCACTCTCCCCTCCATGACTTGATACAGGTTTAGAGTCACTAGTTGGTCGAAGCACCTGTTTGGATGAACACAGGTAGAATGCTGTCATGTGCTTGTCACTGTTACATTCAAGACCTTAAAAAAGGCCTTATAGTTTCTAGCAAAGTGTTCAGAAGATGCACAGCACCTATAGCAGATATCATAGTTTTTCAGGAATGCCTTACTTTCTTCAAAGGGTTTCTCCTTAAATGTGTGACACTTCTTTAAAGGATGTGGCTTGTGAAAGGGACACAGGAGGTTCGGATCACCAGATCTTTTTTCACTCCTGGCAGCTGATGTACTGGGTGAAATTACAGTTTTCTTGATGGAGATGGTCCTTCTCAGATCCTTGCACTTGTTACTTGGGGTTTCACATATTGCAGGCATTGTGGTAGAGTTACTTGGCTCTAAAAATGAGAAACTTGGGTTTTTCTTGACTCTAGCCATCTTCCAAATAAATCCATAGAAAAAGGAGAAAGGGAAAAACTGACCTGATGCAAGATGATAAGGCAATTTTGACACAAATGGATTCATGCCATGAGTGGTGTCCAAGTAGCTGAGTCCTTTGAGGTATGGATTTAGCTTGGCTCTTTCCTGTTCAAGGAGAATGGGGAAAAAATCGCTGTTCCGGACGTTCGACATTATGTGGTTTCATTTTTTTAAGTTCGATATAAGAGCATTCGCTCTTCTGATACAGACCCATTTTATTCGATAGCTCTAACAAACCATCAGTCATTTCTTCCCTTTGAGCATCATAAGGTTCCATGTGTTTTACAGATGGCTTGACCTTGTGTCTGGAAGTTTGCTGTGCTCCCTGCATATCAGTATGTCTTGAGTGGCAATTGTTAGTGAATCATCACTATTCTGTGGTGAGTCAATTTTTGCCAAATTCACAAAGGTTTTGGTAAAGTATGATATTCAGCAATGTTATTCAGGCGATGTGAGTCTTGGCATAAACACAGTTAGCAAAAAATGTCTTGTAGAATCCTCGCAGTTGCTCATCTGTAAACATTCTCTGAAACTGCAGAGGGAAGTTCTGGAAGCTTCCAGAATTAACACAGGCAATGCTGCTGCTATATAATACTTGCATGCACCCAAGTCCCTATTTTGAAGTGAACTTTTATAACTTGCAAATAGAAAGGCACAAGAGATCACAATCTTGCAATATCAGAGAATATTCTTGGTTGCAGACAGATTCGTAACTTCACAATATAATTTGACACTTTAGCAAGGAATATAGCTTGTCAGCAGTCACACAACATGTGGAGCACTTGGCTTAATGTTTCTCTAACTGATGGTTCTTTCACAGCAGATAATCTTTTTATACTCACAGTTTCCAGCAGAAGGCATAGGGGCCTGCAAGGTTATCTAGCTTGACTTCAGTGTAGGAGATCCTGCAGGTGCTTTCCAGTTCTTAACTTCAGTGAAGATTGTATAAGGACTTGCAAGTCTAACCAGTTTTTACTGTTCTGGCACCAATGTCAAATTTTGTAAATGTTGCCCATCCTGAGACCCAATCTTTACAGATGGCATATCTCCTTGCTGATTGACAGAGACAACAGATAGCTTACTCTCCAAAATTTTGTTTAATCGCTCTAGTGGTTCCTTTTAATCCAGTTTAGAAATTCATAGGAAACAACAGTTTCAGGAGGTAAAAGCTGGTAATTTCTGCAGCCCCAACTAGCCTAGGCTGAAGACACTATAACACAGGAAGAGAAATCACATGCAGACAAAGGTTGGTGGACAGTACTATCTAAGAAAAGCAGAGAGGGCAAAAACATAAAAAACACAAACAAAGGAAAACAGGCTGTAATGCAGCACAGCTTACCTACACCATTTTAAATATTCTCTCCCTATCTAGAAATCTGCTGCACGCCACAATAATAGACAAAAATGCATTTGGACGCATTTTGTTTTAGTCTTAGATCACAGAGCACTCTCCACCATTCTGATGTGCAACCATTCTAAATTATGGTCCTTGAACCCTCTCAGGGAAACAGGCCATTAAACAATTGATAAATTTATTTCTTTAAGAGATTCTTATGGTAATTGTATGTTCAGAAATTGATGTACCTGGCCTGATTTTTCTAGCTGTCAAGTGCTCATAGTTTTTATGTTTATTGATATTCACTAGAAATGCAGTCAAAATTATCATTGACTATCCTAGCTAGTACAACCTAAAAACAAATTGAAATTGTAATAACTTAATACATTAGTCGGTGTATTAGGTTCCCTGAGCAAGGAGAGCCATACTAATTATCCCAATGGTGAATTTATGATTACTTATCCAGTCATCAACAAAAGATTGAAATATGGTGAAGGAGATGCATTGTTTTATATGCATGGAAAATGCAACTCACCAGTAAGAGATACTTTGGGTTATATCTCATGCACCAGCAGATCCTGTTTGCATGGATATTAAGAATGAAATCTCTGGTTTGAGATTTCTGGTACTACAAGTTTTGTAGAGGTGAAGGAGATCTAACAGTTTTAAAAGAATAAGATCTGCCATAGCACAGAAGGCTAAGCAAAGGCTGTCATGTAGGAGATTTGATGAGATGGCTCTCAGTCTGTCTTTGCATCTTGTCCCATGATTTTCTTTGCTGAAAATCATTGGGGCCTTTCATGTTTGGACTGAATTTTGGAGAAGAACATCCCAAAGAAGGGAGGAATAGAGATGAGGTAAAACTTTTTAGCTGTAAAAGATAGTCCCTTGGAAATTAATCGGTCAAGGCAGAATACGTGGAGGTTAAATAATATCTCAGTGCCATGGGATATTCCTAGTTGTCTAATGATTGTGAAAGTTTTAAATAAATAAGGTGTTCTTTGTACGATATGAACAAGGATAATCTTAGTATCCAAATAAGACTACATTATATTTTTTAGCCTTGAGTTTGAGCCAGTAGTCAGTAGACTGGGCAGTAGTGTGACCCAGTTCTTGTTGGAGTATCAGAAAATAAAAAAGGAACTAACAATGGTGCCCAGCTTGCAGTCTTGTAATTTATTTATTAACTTACTTAGTTTGTTAACCAGATACTTGGACAAGACTATAGACCCTTTATAGCCACAGCCTTGGCCAATTAGGCAAAAACAAATATTAAACACATACATTTAATGTACAGCATAAAAAGTTGCAATTTGCAATAAATGGTTTGCAAAGTGCAAACTTTTCTAGTTACGTATATTATATGAAATTAGAACATCAAAAGCAGAATGAAATTAATGTTCATTATTTACATGTGAGTAAATAAACGTATGTGCAGTAGGAATAAATATAGTTTTCCAGTGTGTTGAATTATTTGTGTGTGTGCTGTTCTGGATGTTTATCCTGTATCAGTACATATCAGCAAACAAAAGCCTTCTGACATCTGCCTTCACATCTCAGAAGTAGATGTCAAAGAGGAGGGGATCCAGGACTAAGCCCTCTGGGACACCACTAGTGACATTCTTTTTTGTGGAAGATCATGCCAACCCTAACTGTACTGGCTCTGTTAGTGTGCCAGTAATGCAACAAGGGCTTACTGTTTAGTCAGGTTAGTCTGTCATCAACACTAGAATGAGCATTTGTGTTAGCTGCTAGCTGCTAGATCAAGGGCCTAGGGAACTAACCAAAGGGGCGGTGAATACCGCACAACATGGCTGGGCTAATATATGCCTTCGGGCAGATAGCCCAGTACCTACCTATGAACCTATGAACCTAAGAACCTTTGCAGCATCCAGTTCAGTAGTGCAAATAGACTGACCCTTATCCATGCCTTTAGTAGCTTTCATAAAGAAGTCAAATGGGGTTGAGAAGATGTGATTACCTTTCAGAAACCCAGACTAAGTAGGGGCAATGAACTGAACATCACCTATTAATTTTTGTTTCAAGTTCAACTATGACCAGTTCTGTAACCTTACATATGATAATAGTGATACATAACTTAGCAATGTATTCTAAACTACAAAAACTTTAATTTGGGCATTGGGTTATGTGACATAGTAATCTAAGTTCACAACTGAGACATCCAAGTCTGTTACTTTTATCCATGTATATCCAAAAAGAAATTCAACCACTGAAGCTTTATTAAAATAAACACCAGTAATGACCATATAAAACGTTTTCGTCAGTAAAAATCCCTGACTTCATCAGATACATTTATCCATGTATACAAAATGATCCCCTTAATGTTACTAAACTAGTTCTTTGCAGAGTGCTAAAAGGAAGTAATTACTTATTTCAAATGTTAGATTGTCGGTAAAAGTGCCTGATCGTCAGCAGGAGGTCAATCAGCACAATGCAATGACAACAACAACAACAGCAAAACAGAGCAGACAACTTCATGAGCAGGCTTGAACTATGAAGTGATGTGGTCCTAGCACAAGTAAGTTACAAGTCTCTAGAAATGCTTAATTTCTTTATTTCTGTCTGGCATTTGTATTTGCTGGCTGCTCAATTAAAAAAATATATATATATACATAGATATATTTATATATATATATATATATATATATATATATATATATATATATATATATATATATATATATATTTACACACACACACACATATATATATATATATATATATATATATATATATATATATATATATATATATACATATTAAAATGTTATGTACACACCATAACATTCCATCTGTGTTGTCCATTTTCATTCTTCCTTAACTGTTGGGTTTGAATTCAAACCACGGATCCATCTCAGCTGTTTCTAAATCTCGTGGTAACTAAAAAAGCTTTTCAGCTTCTCCCTTACTCATAATGCATCAACCCTTAACACACTTCAGATCTTGTTTGCTGATTTTACCAGAAGTGGTATTCTTAACATGTACAGTATATATAAAAAGATAAAAATTGTAAAATAATAACGAACACCACTAGTAAGTAGAAGTACTTGCACAGATCAACAAATGTCATGAAATAACTTAAAATAAAGATTTTAGTCTCACTAATGCAGTTCTTCCATAAACAGTTCAACATTAAGGCTTACAGAGGACCCAAAACCTTGTGAAATTCAAATCTTCAAGTAGATGAAAAGTTTTATTAAACAAACAAAAGAGTTTAATAAATGTTTATGTTTAATAAAACTGTTGGGTACCATGTACTTGAACTAAACTTTCACATAAGTTTGACTAACTGTAAATTCTTGTATGTTTGACTGTTTAATGGAAGAACTGCCCTAGTACTACTCTTGTGAACTCTGCAGCTCTTAGAACTTGTATAATTTTTTATTAAGACTGCATGGGTATATTTTATTGCACAAAAAAATTTATTTTACAGTATATATAAAAAGATACTTACAAATGTATGTGTCCTACAGAGAAAACTATATCTGGAGCTCAATCAAAAGGATAGTGATGTCCTTATAATATCTCACTCTTCCAGAAGTTTGTAGATACAAAGTATGGGGGTTGGTGAGTAAGAAGTTGAGGAAGAATGAAAATGGACAACATAGATGGAACGTCATGGTGAATACGTAACTTCTTTATCTGATGTTGTCCATTTTCATTCTATCCTCAACTGTTGGGACAGAGTCCCCAGCTACCTAAAATCCTGGATGGACTCTAACGAAGGATATTCCTGAGCACAGCTGGGCAAAAGGTTGGCCTACCCCTCAAGAGCAAATCCCTTTTGTAATGAGTGATAATGGTATGAGGATTCACCCAGGTTGCAGCAGCACATACTGTATGTCATCCATGGAACCACTGCATAGAAACATTGAAGAAGTAGCCAGGGACCTAGTTGAATGGGCTCTTGCAGGTTTAGATAAGGTTAGACCCAACTTGTTATAGATAAAAGAAATACAATCCATCAGCCATTTGGCTAGAGTTTCTTTTGCCACTGGTTTATCCAATTTCATATCTGCAAAAGAAACAAATAATTGGTCTGTCTTTCTGATTTCATTTGTCCTATGTAGATAAAAATGTAATTGTCTGTGAACACCCAATAAATGCAACATATATTCACCTTTGCAAATTTAGGAAAGAATACTGTCAAATTAATGGACTGATTGATATTGGATTCTGACACCACCTTAGGAAGGAAGGATGCATTGGTAAGTAATGTAACCCTATCCCTATGAAAAATCAAGTAGGGAGGTTTTGAAGACAAGGCTTGAAGTTCTTAAATTCTTCTAGATGATGTAATGGCTACTAGAAAGACAGTTTTCCAAGTAAGAAACATAAGGCCACATTTAGCTGCTGGTTTAAAGGGGGAATGTATTAATGCTTGCAATACCGAGTTCATATCCCATGGTGTAGTTGGGTCTTTAAACAGTGGTCTTAAAAGAAGAGTGCCTCTCACATATGCTTTGCAAATTTTATAAGTGGCTACAGAAGAACCTTCAAATCCAACATGAAAATTAGATATTGCTGCTAATTGAACCTTAATGGTAGAGGAGCTCACCCTTTTTAAAGAGTAAAGCTAAAAATTCTTGTATGTTATGTATCGGAGCTGAAAATCCATCAACGTGATTTTGTTGTTCCGAGTAAACAAATGTTTTCCATTTGTTTGTAGAGTTTTCATGTTGAAGGTTTATGGGAAGATACAAGGATATGGCAGACAGAGAAGAGAGCATTGGTTGTCTGACTATTAACAGAATTTAAGAAATTAGGTTGTAAGCTTGAAGTTTGAGTTGTCTGGGTGAATCATACATGTTGGGTAAGACAGGAGGTCTGGAATCAGATCTAGAATACAAGCTTGGTAAGCAGATGAGGCCATAGGAAGGGGAACCAAAACTTTCAAGGTCAGTAAGGTGACTTTGCTCTTCAACCTGGCAGCTTTCTGCAGAAATTTCAGAATTAATGGAATTGGCAGGTAGGCATAAAGAAGACCGGGAGGCCGGTCATGAAGTAGTTCATCCCTCGGTGATTCCCCTGTGGGGAGATTATAGGAAAGTAGCTGCTATATTTGTTGTTTAGGAGAGAAACAAAAAGATTGCTGCAAGGCTGGCCCTATTGATGAAAGATCATTTCTGTTACTTTCTTGTTGAGAGACCACTCATGAGGAGGAAGAATGGACCTGCACAATTTGATGTGATTGCATTGGACTTTCTTATAATGTGCATTGCTATGAGAAAGGGGTTTGGTTGAGATCGCCCACTGTCACACTCTGAGTGCTTCTTGATACAAGGGGTATGATCTGGTCCCACTTTTTTTGTTGATGTAACAAACTACTTACATCTTTTCTATTTGAACAGCAATTGTCTCTGTAGAGAGAGCATTCTAGATGGCCTGCAATGCTAAGAACACTGCTCTCATCTCCAAGACATTTATATGCAAGATGGCCTCTTCGGGGAACCAAGTGCCTTGGACTGTTTTCCCCAGAAAGTGCACCCCCACCCCAAATGGGAAAAGTCCATGGTCACTATGACCTTGGCTAAGGAGAATGAATGGATGGCATTGTAAGAACTTGATCTGATTAAATCTACCATCTGAAATCTCTCTTGCATACCTGAGTGATTCTTATTTGTGCTGACATGTATTGGGTGAAGAATCGACCACTGTGTTGCTAACATCCACTGAAGAATTGTCATATGAAATCTGGCTAGTGATACTAAGGTTATTGTCACTGACATTGATCCTAGAGCTTGAAGGGCCAAGAGGGCTGAAATCTTGATACTGCAAATTATTTTCCTGATCTGTAATCTGATAGTCTGTATGTTTGAGAGAAGGAGAGGCTATCACTGACTTCATGTTGAAAATTGCTCCTATGAATTCCAAATTCTCAGTTGGTAGCAGGTGATACTTGTCATAATTTGTGGTTATCCCCAGATGAGAGCAAATTTGGAGTACCTGATTTCTTGCCCTTATTAACAGATGTCTGGTCGGGGGGGGGGGGGTAATGAGCCAGTCATTTAGATATGGAAACACCTGGAATCCCTGCAGTTTCAAGTGAGCTGCTACTACTGCCAAACATTTGGCAAACATCCTGGGGGCTGTGGTGAGGCCAAAGGGCATAGCTCTGAACCGGTAGTGACTAGTTACCAGCTGAAAGCATAAATACATTCTGGATTGTCTGTTTATCTTTATTTGATAGTACACATCCTGAAGGTCTATTGAGTACATCCAGTCATTCTTGCCCAGAAAAGGGAGAATGGACTGAACTGTGACCATTTGAAACTTTGTGTGTCAGACAGACTTGTTTCTCTCCAGTCCCATTTTCTTTGGCACTAAAAGGAATCTTAAGTTCTGGATTCTATCTGGTCTAGTCGGACTTCTTGGATGACTCTTTTTGTCTAGTAGCATTTGTATTTTTATTACTGCTTCTTTCCTATGACTGAGTGGAACATTGGGAATTTTTCATAAAGTTGAAGGTAGAAGGAAAAAGGGTATTATTTAACCTCTGGAAATAATCCTCTGCACCCAAGTATCTTTTGTTATGTCTTGCCAGGCTCTCTGGTGCAGGGATAGTCGACCCCTGATTGCCTCCAGAGGTGGACAATTGGGCCTCTTTCAGGATCACTAGTAGGGCCTGTCAGAGAAAGAATTTCTGGACCCCTGGTTTTGTGGGTCTCCTCTGCCTTGGGGGTGTCATTATCCATTATAGTCCCCCCCTCTGCCCCTAGGGGAATTTTCTCCATGTGTGTCCTGGAAAGGACCCTGGGAATTACTGAACCACATCTTCCAACCACCTCATTGATTCCTAGAAAAGGATCTTTGAGGGGTAAAAAAATAGCCTACTGCAGAGAGGATCTTTCCATTCTTTTCCTACCTGGATAATGTGTGTTTCACTTTGTAGCCTTGTTCACTTTGGGCGGCACAGTGGTGCAGCGGTTAACATTGTCGCCTCACAGCAAGAGGTTCTCTGGTTCGATTCTCTGCTGGGGTGCCTTCTGTGTGGAGTTTGCATGTTCTCCCTGTGTTCGCGTGGGTTTCCTCCGGGTACTCCGGTTTCCTCCCACATTCCAAAGACATGCATTTGGAGCATTTCTCCCCGGGCCTCCGCTGAAAACAGGATCTGTGGAACCTAGTCGGACATTCCCGGTCAACAAATGTTAAATAAATAAATAAAATAAATAAAATCAAAAGGAGCATTGATGAATGAGGACTTGAAGGGCACCACAAAATCACATAAATGCATCCAGGCATGCATCCTAATGGATATGCCTGAACACGCCATCCTTGAGGTGCCTTTGGCTGCATGTGAAATAATCATCATAGATTAATTCAAGATAGATTGGAGAGTAGCCAAATAAGAAGTCACAGATGATTAGGCATCAGCAGAAATGGTCCTGAAAGGGAGATTGAAAGTTCCTTGATGAAATCCCTTTGCAATCTATTAAAATTTGCCAAATAGTTCAGCGACCTAAGAGCAAAGGTAGTGAAGCATAGGCAAGCTTCCAAAACCTGTCCATTGCCATAGACTCATTGTTAGGGGGATGAGCAGAGGAACTCTGTTTGATAAATTCCTACTTGGTGGCCACCACCATGACCATGGCATCCACAGGCACCCTTTTAGCCCAAAAGTCCTTCCCCGCAAGTGGAGTTAGAATCCAGTCTGGCCTTTTGGTTATTGATTCAACTGCATCATGCTCCTTCCATGCCCACCAAGAGACCAAATCATTGAGCTTGTTAGTGGGCAGTGTAACCCAAGAAGTAGATGGTCCAGCTCCAAAGGCCTCCAGAAATACTGACTCCTCAGGTTTTTCAGTTGCTTAGGGTCCAACCACCTCTCTGTTTCAGAATTTCAAGGATGTCTCCAAATGAGACATCATCTGGAGGTGATTGTGGAGACCCTTCACCCTCATTAAAGTCTGTATCCTAAGTTACTGGCTCTTGTGAAGAGTCCAAGTGCCTCCTCTTGCACTTTATCTTCTTAGGGACTTCCTCAATGGGATGTTTTGTAGAAGTGTCAGAAGAGACTATGAAACCCTGCTGGGTAGACTAGAGGTCTCACATTGGCTTTCCTTGTGACTTTGAATGATGAGGCTCCAAGCACAGAGACATCTAGGAGCTGGACTGTAGATACGAGGGGGTTGGATCCATCAGTCCTTTCAGAGCAGAGAATAACTTCTTCACAACCTCGAAGGCAGATCACCCTGAAGAAAGAGAAGACCTTGACACTGAGAAGGGAATCTTCTGCACCATTGCCCTCTCCTGCCCTGAAAATAATCTCCCCAAGGAGGAAGTCAGAGTTCAGCTGTCCAGTGCTGAGGCTCCAAGGCACAGAGATGGCTACAGCATCTTTGCAGTCAATCTCGGACCCGACAAGGCAGCTTTGGCTCCAAGAGTCCGATGTCTGAGCTGGGACACTCACAGTTAGGTTCAGATCTGAGGATAAGACTATCTTCAGATCCAAGCCTGACAGACCCAGGAGACTCAGATTTGGAGACCCTGAAGCAACCAAAGAAATCAGAGAAGGAGTCTCAGTTGGTGAAGTAGTTGATGGATGGGCCTCCTTACCTGAAATGGTAGGAGCCGGTAACACACCCATCTGGATATGCAGTGAGAGAAACTTCCTCATCATCTGATCCACATCTTCTTCAGTCAATTTTCTGGATGAGCGAGATGAGGCCAATGAAGGTGAATTTGTAAGACACCTTTCCATCAAAGGGGGAAGGCAGCATGGAAGGTACCAGATCAGTCAATGGAGAATATTGGGTCCTTGGCAAGACAATAGGATCTGGACCAGTTGAATCCAGCAGTTTATTGGTCAAATCCAAAGATGTAGGATATGTTAACCTCTTTTTCTTCAGATCTGATCAGATCCAAAGATGTAGGATCTGTTAACCTCTTTTTCTACAGATCTGAGGGGAAGAGGTTTGAGACCTCTTCAAATCCATCTTAGTCCTCTTCCTGACCAACTCCAAAGATAGAGTTGAAGAAGTAGAAGAAACAGAAGATTTTGACTCCTTGGACTTAAGCTTGGGGATTGAGCCCCTGAAATAGCTTCTCTGAAAGATGAAGGCAACAAACCTTTCGATATTATTTTTTCTTTCTGTCCACTAAAGCACAGGGATTAAAATTGTGGCAGATAGAACAGTCTTCATGAAGGTGTTGCAGACCTAAACAGTAGATGCAAAGATTGTGAGCGTCCAAAACAGGCAACTGTTGCCCACACTTTGAATACTTTTTGAAGCCGGAAGGGCCCTTCTCAGCCATTCTGCAAACAAAAAAGAATAAGGCAGGTAGGAAAGTTCTTTTTTCTTTTTTTTATTAGTAGGGAACAAAAAGAGAAAAATGTATTACCAACAGTGGCAATTAAGAATAGACTAACATGTAAAAGAAAGAAAAGGAGAAAGGGATAGACACTAATAAAGGTATTTGCAGAAATAGTATAAGTACAAGGGTAAGGGATTAATAGAAACCAGACAAAAGTAGTAAAGGTAAAATATAAAGTTTTAAAAGACAAATTCTAACTTATCTGAAAATTAGTGATGAAGCTCAAGAGCTATGGCTGATCACGTCCTTTTGTAAAAAGTGGCAAACGAGATCTGAGGCATACATCTCAACTGTCCAGATTCGCAGAATTCCAGATTTTTGACTGATATTTTTGGTCTTTGTCATAAGATTTGTGTTTTTTCTAGATTTTTTGGCAAATCATTGAGGACTGAATTCACTAATTAATAACAGGCAGACTGCATATCCTTCAGAAAGTGTATGGTAACACAAGCCCCCAGATTTACTAATCTTCCGTGCAGGACTAGCTTAGTCCTGCACGGAAGTGGCTGTTTTGGAGCAGGATGGCAACGCACCATGCATATTAATGAAGGCGTGCTGCCTGAGCTTCTAATCTTACACGGAGCATGTAAGAGTGCAGGGGGTGTGTCTGAGAGCAGAGCTCTCAGAATGTACACACCGTCGCAATGAAGAATAGCAGAAAGCCCAAATTAATTAGCGAGACTACTCATAGGTGTTTGCATAACCCCAGCAACATCCACCCACATGTACAACAGCAATAGTAAATACAAAATATAAATATACCATTTTTTATTTTTATGAAACAGATTAAATTTAACCATAGGTGCGCGGGTTTACCCATCGCTTAGCTACGGTTAATGCAGCTTAAATGGCTGAAGAGGATAACAAGGAAGATATATGCAAACAAAGCAGTATAGCAATAGTGTAGTGGGCAGAGCATTCGCCTTACGAGCAGACATTCTCAGTGCGAATCCCACTGCAGCACATTCCATTTTCCATGTCAAATCACGTTATGACCAATATTTTAGTTGCATAACCTACTAAATAACATATATTTGTGAACTGGAGTACTGCATTAAATGCAGATGTGAGGTATCAGTGTCATAATGTTGCAAAGTCCACAGATAATCACATGTGCCCGATACAGTACATGTACACATGAATCATGGATACAAATGGAAGGTAAAATGTGTAATGAATGATAACTCCATACAGCTTCCAAATCCCCCACCTCCCCAAGAACCATTAGACATTACTGTCTAAATTAATGCAGTGGTAAGTGGGAGTAAGCACTAGTAAGCAAGTGTAAGCAGTATTAAGCAGTAGTAAGAGGAAGTAAGCATATGTAAGCACTAGTAAGTGGGTTTAAGGCTGTTTGAGTGGGGGTAAGCAATGTACACACAGGTTAAGCAATATTGAAGCTAACTCTCTGTAAGCATATTTAACCGGAGGTTAGCATTGCTTACCCTCATGCAAACCCGCGCAAACTCACTTACAAGTGCTTAAAAGTGCCTTAATCACTCAGTATCCAACAGCCGCTGTTCTGCCCAGAAACAAAATGAACAGCCTTGCAGGCCTTGAACCCAGGACCCTATACACTATAGTCACAGTAGTTAACCACCAAGCCATAACAGCAGTACATAAGACTGAGGTATCACCAAACAAACCCTCACTATAGTAAAGTCAAACTGAACATGTGAAAGGAATCAGTATACAGCCATATGTTCTATAACCTACTACAAAACATAAATATGTGAACTGGAGTACTGAAGTAAGGCCAGATGTGAGGTGTAAATGTAATAGAGTGTTAAAGTCCCCTACTAAATACAAGGACCCCATGCAGTGTACGTACACATGAATCATGGATACCAGACATATATATATATATATATATATATATATATATATATATATATATATGATGTAATGAATAATAAATCAATGCCAAAAAGCAAATATAATGCAAAGTCAATTTTAAGCAATGCTAAGCATTGCACAGGCCAGCTTAGGAGGTGTAAGCAATGTGTAGGCCAGCTAACTCAATGTGCCCAGTGGTGTACCCCTTTAAACAATGCCAACCTTAGGTAAGCAGGTTTGCCCATAGCTTAGTCTTTTCAAAACTAGCCAATCACGGCAAAGTGTGGGAATTCAACCCTATTTAAACCCAACAGGTGGGAATACATCTCATAACTGGTTGTAGCTTCCCCTTGCAGGCACCACATCAGAAAAGGGAAAGGGAGTGCATTTCCGGGTGCAGCGCTGGGTCATCCAGGAGTCCAGAGTCATGGCAGGATTCCTTGTCAAAGACCATGAGTAGAGACTGCTGCAGGGTTCCCAATATAAGGCGGAAGCCTGGGAACATCTCACCTGTGACCTCACCAGTACCACTGGCATACCCCAAACTGGTGAGCAGGTCAGGCATCACTATGCCAACCTGAAGCGGTGAAAGGGGGATCTCTTGGATCAGTGGATCCAAGAGGCTAGGATGACAGGTGAGGTCCCAGCTGTGTATAAGTATCACTCCACTACTTGTTTAATAATTGCCAGCTCATGTATATTATGGATAGGTATTGCTAAATATTCCTCTTATGTCCTTCACAGCGGCAAGTGAGTGGGCCATGAACCAGGAGGCCCATTGCTGTTGCCTGGAGAGGTTGCAACGCGAGGCAGGTTAGTAATACTCTTGCATGTACTGTCATAGGAAATAAATCTAAAAGTATTAGTAAATTAATTGCCAGTATAAAACCTATATTGTTTAAGGCAAGTACTGCATACACTGAAGAATATGGCAGGAAGAGTCACATATAGTTTGTATGTAAATAAAAGCATAATAGCCTGACAATAAAGGTCTAACTGCTGGACTGCATGTGTATACTCTGGTATCATATGGTAATGTAGATTTGCAATCACTTAATAGTACTGTTGTATTAAGCACTGTTACCCACACTGTGCAACATAAATAGAATGTGTAGGAATGTCTGCATATGACTGCTGTAATCCCCAGAGGTCACTTAGTACAACTGAGAGACACATAGACAGAAAACAGTCAAAAGGCAGACAACAAAATCCAAATAGCACAAGCAACTGAGATGTGAACTGTTGTATTTTTAGCACACACAGCCATGGTTCAAATCCTGGGAGTGGTAGTAGTCTGCATAGAGAATCATACCCCAACTGTACAGATATGTCCAGAATGTCCAGTAAATTGGTCCATATCTGCTGCCTGTCACCCTGTCCCCCTGGGAAATCAGTGGGATGATCCCGAGACGTATAGGCAGCAACCAGGAAATACAACTGATGTTCACACATCTATGAGAACAAAGCTGGCACACTAGCAGCTCTCCAAAATCTTATGAGAGTAATAAGCCACAAATGTCCCATTTACACCCCCATGTTGTCAAGCTGTGATCAGAGTGTGTACAGTAACAGAGTGAGATGTATGTGCATAATAGTAATGTGGAATCTGGTACTGTGTGCAGTAACATTCAGGTAGTGCTAACAAACATTGCTCCCACAGGTTTGTCAGATACAAACACTGTGCCCAGAAATAAAAGAATGATAACCTGTACTGGTACCGTTTACTTTGGTACTGTATGGCATTGTGACTGATGCAGTTGCTCTGAATAATAAGGTATTACTCATCACTGTCATCCACACTGTGCTACATAATATAACTGTCTAGGAAATCCTGTATAAGAGTGTTGTAATACAAGGTCAGAATGTAAAACCACAGGAGAATTATAAGACAGAAAGCAGATAGGCGATATACAGCAATATCTATATAGCACACACAACTGTGATGGACAGGGTTTTAGTTTTAGCAGACACAGCCATGGTCTGAAACCTGGGAGTGGAAGTAGACTGCATACAGAACCATACCCCACAACTGTACAGATAAGTCCTGAATGTCCAGTATATGGGCCCATATCTGCTGCCTGTCACCCTGTCCCCGGAAAGTCAGTGGGATTCTCCCAGATGTTTAGGCAGCAAACAGACAATACAACTGACTGTCACACATCTATGAGAACAAACCTGTCACTCTAGCAACTCCTGAAACTGTTATGAGAGTAATAAGCCTAGTATGTCCTATCTACACCCCCATATTTTCAAGCTGTGACCAGAGTGTGTACAGTAACCGGGTGAGATGTATGTGCATAATACTAATGTGAAATCTGGTACTTTGTGTGGCAACATTCAGGTAGTGCTAGCAAACATTGCTCCCACAGGTACATTGGATACAAACATTGTGCCGAGAAATAAAAGCTTTATATTCTGTACTGGTACTGTTTACCCTGGTATTGTATGGAATTGTGAGTGTTGCAGTTGCTCTGAATAATAAGGTATCACTGATCACTGTCATCCATACTGTGCTACATAATATAACGGTGTAGGAAATCCTGTATAAGAGTGTTGTAAGTCAGTAAAGGTTGAAGAGGGCAATAGTCTAGCTATGTTTGGTTCACCTGCATGTGATCAAGACATGGCCAGAGTCTGTACAAAAAGAGATGGATAGGTATGTGCACAACATCAACCTGGAATCTGGGAGCATGTGTAGAGACAGTTAGTGTTAACAAACATTTCCTCCACAGGTATACCAGGTAAGATGTGTATACTGCAGGTAAAACCAGTTAATGTATAAAGATGACGACAGCCATATCACTGTCCAAACTAAGACAATAGGGTAGTGTAGTAATACTTGTAATGTACAGATAACAGCACTGACTAGAAAAGTAATGCAAACTACAGGAATATTCTAGTTGTTAATTGACATCTTTCTCTCCCCCACACATATCTCCAACAATACACTACATACCCACCTCAACTGGTATGTGATGACTCCACTGTTATGTTGGGACATATGTCAAATTGGTTGATAATTATTTAAATCTGTTTCTATGCATGTGCTATGTTGAAATACTCCAACATTGGTGGCATGGTGCCATCAATGTATCTGCATGGTGTTATTACCACCGTGGCCCCATATATGCATGTGTTCCATTTGCTATGCAACTGTTCCATATCTGATGTCTGGGTTAATGGGAATATCTATGCATGCTGTTATACCTAACCCTGGAATGTGTTGACTATTACTAATCCACATATGTTGATACACCGTAAACACCATAGTACATATGGGAATGCGGGTCCCAGTGGACCCACCTGTCCCACCTCAGCTGGCCGTGGCACTGGGCACCAGCACATCTGAGGCCCAACCAGGGACCTCCTCGTCCGTTAGTCCTGCATCACCATCACCAGGTCTGGATCATGGTGCATAGAGAGCTTGATCAGCAGTTTGGAGATCTTCTATGCCAGCTCGATGGCTGCGTGTCGCGACTAGAGGGTCGGTCTGGCTCTCTGACTCAGCCCCCAGCACAGCCACCTTTGGGGCTGTGAAGGAGCAATGGTGACTGCCCATGGGTGGAGATCTCAGTCCCACTGTTTCCACTAGGGGGCTCATGGGCTTCCGATTTCCCAACACCCCTCCCCATCAAGGTGTTTACCCCCTACATGTAACATATACCACCCCTGTATGCGTCTTGTTTGTCTTGTCTGTTAACCTACCCAACCTACCTCCCGAAATATATCTACTATACTTGCCCAACATCCCACTCTCACCTGAAAAAAAAAGGGTATTCTGTTCCCAAAAAAATATATTGCCCCATACATAGCGGTCCATTTCACACACATGACCACTGGACACATGTAATCTGGTCTAATTGGCATCAGAACATGTTATTGTTGTCCTCACCCCTCTCTCAGGGGTTTCAGTGTCCAAACATACCTCCAAATTCAGTGTATATGCATAGCTGTTGCTATAGAAGAAATGGGCAGCTATGGACCTTCCCTACACCCTCGTGTACATCCCTAGCTATTTTCCCCACTGTCTTTCCCTCTTTGTGCCCCTTTTTCACCACTTTCCTATCAACCCTTTTTTCTTTTCTTTCAAAGAAATTATTGCAGGGGTAAGATGGAGTAAGCACTTTTAAGCAGCAGTAAGCAGGTTTAAGCTTGTTTGCGCAGGGTAAGCAATGCCTACACAGGTTAAGCAATATAGAAGCTGAGTATAAGAAACTGTAACCGGAAGTTAGCAGTGCTTACCTCTGAGCAAACCCACTTACAACTGCTTAAAAGTGCCTTAATCACTCTCTATCCAATGGCCCATGTTCAGCCCAACAACAAAATAAACCGCCTCTACAAGGCTCAAACCCAGGACCCTGCACACCATATCCAAAGTGATTTACCACTAAGCCATGTCAGATACACATAACTCTGATGTTTTCACAAACATATCATCCAGCCCAGTCATTCATCAGTACAGGAAATGTATCTAAACATGTAGATGTATCTGTGTGTTTGTGTTTGTGTATATATATATATATATATATATATATATATATATATATATATATATATATATATATAAATAGATATATACATATCTATATGTAGATACATATATATATATATATATATATATATATATATATATATATATATATATATATATATATATATATATATATATATCTATGTATATGTCTATAGATATATATATCTACATCTATATGTGTGTATAGATATATATATATATATATATATATATATATATATATATATATATATATATATATATATACAGCAATATGTATAGGAAGATACATATGTAGATGGTGCACACAATATGGAACAGCCAGTATGCCTACAGTTACCACCTTACCAAGTGGGCACTGTATGAGCCACCCATACAAATGACAATTGTTGCCCGCAACATATACCCACAGAGAGGTCAAAGGATATAACACCACACACAGGTTTACATACATGGGAAAGCTTTATTTGTGTACTATTACAGTTGTATATGCCATGTCATATAGCTGTTTAGACACTGACATACATATAAACAGAGTAATGCAACTGTGAAACAGTTATATTAATACAGTAGTCTGGAAAGGTTTACATATGTTAATGACCAGGCTGAGGCCTTCAAGTAGTACAATAGTACAGATAGACTGGGCCACAGGATACCAATCAATCAACAGTAAGTAATGCAGATGTGTAGTCCAGCAGCCTCTATCTACACTCTGTACACTATCCCTTGGGGGTAAAGACCTCAGTTGACACAATGGGATGTATCTGTTACATAACAAGGCATAACTGACACAATCACAATCAAACTGACAAACAGAACAGTCTGTATGGAAGGAGGCAGTAGGCCTGCATTTACCCAAGGTGAATTTGTTAAATAAAATTAAGAATTCAATACACAGGAGGTTCAGATTCAAAAGTTTACTAGTGTACACCAGGAGGCAAAAAACCATACAATTACAGAATTTTGTCTGACATGAAACAGGAAGCACACAATTTTATATAGGTTTAACATTCAAGCTATGCCCACCTTACTGACGTGATATGTCACAGGGCATCTACATCACTTTAGCTTACAAGCCTCTATTCATTTAATCTGCTGATGCTGTATATTTTAAAAAACTTTTCCTTTAGATACAATACGGCCTTGCTATCCAGCTGGTCAGTCATAATGTCTTTCTGTAAAGTTACTTGTTCAAGGTTTCATATCAGTTCGAATACAATAGCAGCTTCAGTCTTTTAATGCATGTCTTTGTTCTCTGTTACACTTTCTCACACAGCTGCGTGCTATCTAAGTAACACATATACAAGGCCAGATCATTCCAACAGGAAAGAGCAGAAGATTTCATTATTTCACACATTTAATTTCCTGACACAGCAGATAATCACTTACGAAAAGCATAAACATTAAAACTTGCTAAGCTAGCATTCTGTCAGGGTCAGAGATCAGCTTTTGCTTCAAGCCACACTGCAGTTTCAAAACTACTTCACATTTAGACATGAATTAACTTTACTGCTATATGATTAATAGAATAAAATGCATTATATACTACTTTGCTTTTAAACTAGCATTTCTCATGTATTCAAATACATATTTTTCTAACATTTTCCCCCCATAATTTTTATTTTGATGAGTGTTCATAACAATAAAGATTCAAATTAAGTGGGTCTAACATTCAGGTAGTGCTAACAAACATTGCTCCCACAGGTTTGTCAGATACAAACACTGTGCCCAGAAATAAAAGAATGATAACCTGTACTGGTACTGTTTACTTTGGTACTGTATGGCATTGTGACTGATGCAGTTGCTCTGAATAATAAGGTATTACTCATCACTGTCATCCACACTGTGCTACATAATATAACTGTCTAGGAAATCCTGTATAAGAGTGTTGTAATACAAGGTCAGAATGTAAAACCACAGAAGAATTATAAGACAGAAAGCAGATAGGAGATATACAGCAATATCTATATAGCACACACAACTGTGATGGACAGGGTTTTAGTTTTAGCAGACACAGCCATGGTCTGAAACCTGGGAGTGGAAGTAGACTGCATACAGAACCATACCCCAGAACTGTACAGATAAGTCCAGAATGTCCAGTATATGGGCCCATATCTGCTGCCTGTCACCCTGTCCCCCAGGAAGTCAGTGGGATTCTCCCAGATGTTTAGGCAGCAAACAGACAATACAACTAACTGTCACACATCTATGAGAACAAACCTGTCACTCTAGCAACTCCCAAAACTGTTATGAGAGTAATAAGCCAAGTATGTCCTATCTACACCCCCATATTTTCAAGCTGTGACCAGAGTGTGTACAGTAACCGGGTGAGATGTATGTGCACAATACTAATGTGAAATCTGGTACTTTGTGTGGCAACATTCAAGTAGTGTTAGCAAACATTGCTCCCACAGGTGCATTGGATACAAACATTGTGCCGAGAAATAAAAGCTTGATATTCTGTACTGGTACTGTTTACCTTGGTATTGTATGGAATTGTGAGTGTTGCAGTTGCTCTGAATAATAAGGTATCACTGATCACTGTCACCCACACTGTTCTACATAATATAACTGTGTAGGAAATCCTGTATAAGAGTGTTGTAAGTCAGTAAAGGTTGAAGAGGGCAATAGTCTAGCTATGTCCGGTTCACCTGCATGTGGTCAAGACATGGCCAGAGTCTGTGCAAAAAGAGATGGACAGGTATGTGCACAACATCAACCTGGAATCTGGGAGCATGTGTAGAAACAGTTAGTGTTAACAAACATTTCCTCCACAGGTATACCAGGTAAGAGGTGTATACTGCAGGTAAAACCAATTCATGTATAAAGATGACGACAGCCATATCACTGTCCAAACTAAGACAATAGGGTAGTGTAGTAATACTTGTAATGTACAGATAACAGCACTGACTAGAAAAGTAATGCGAACTACAGGAATATACTAGTTGTTAATTGACATCTTTCTCTCCCCCACACATATCTCCAACAATACACTACATACCCACCTCAACTGGTATGTGATGACTCCATTGTTATGTTGGGACATATGTCAAATTGGTTGATAATTATTTAAATCTGTTTCTATGCATGTGCTATGTTGAAATACTCCAACATTGGTGGCATGGTGCCATCAACGTATCTGCATGGTGTTATTACCACTGTGGCCCTATATATGCATGTGTTCCGTTTGCTATGCAACTGTTCCGTATCTGGTGTCTGGGTTAATGGGAATATCTATGCATGCTGTTATACCTAACCCTGGAATGTGTTGACTATTATTAATCCACATATGTTGATACACCGTAAACACCATAGTACATATGGGAATGCGGGTCCCGGTGGACCCACCTGTCCCACCTCAGCTGGCCGTGGCTCTGGGCACCAGCACATCTGGGGCCCAACCAGGGACCTCCTCGTCCGTTAGTCCTGCATCACCATCACCAGGTCTGGATCGTGGTGCATAGAGAGCTTGATCAGCAGTTTGGAGATCTTCTATGCCAGCTCGATGGCTGCGTGTCGCGACTAGAGGGTCAGCCTGGCTCTCTGACTCAGCCCCCAGCACAGCCACCTTTGGGGCTGTGAAGGAGCAATAGTGACTGCCCATGGGTGGGGATCTCAGTCCCACTTTTTCCACTAGGGGGCTCATGGGCATCCGATTTCCCAACACCCCTCCCCATCAAGGTGTTTATCCCCCACATGTGACATATACCACCCCTGTATGCATCTTGTTTGTCTTGTCTGTTAACCTACCCAACCTACCTCCCCAAATATATGTACTATACTTGCCCAACATCCCACTCTCACCTGAAAAAAAAGGGTATTCTGTTCCCAAAAAAAAATATTGCCCCATACATAGCGGTCCATTTCTCACACATGACCACTGGACACATGTAATCTGGTCTAATTGGCATCACAACATATTATTGTTGTCCTCACCCCTCTCTCAGGGGTTTGAGTGTCCAAACCTAACTCCAAATTCAGTGTATATGCACAGCTGTTGCTATAGAAGAAATGGGCAGCTATGGACCTTCCCTACACCCTCCTGCACATCCCTAGCTATTTTCCCCACTGTCTTTCCCTCTTTGTGCCCCTTTTTCACCACTTTCCTATCAACCTTTTTTTCTTTTCTTTCAAAGAAATTATTGCAGGGGTAAGATGGAGTAAGCACTTTTAAGCAGCAGTAAGCAGGTTTAAGCTTGTTTGCTCGGGGGTAAGCAATGCCTACACAGGTTAAGCAATATAGAAGCTAACTGAGTATAAGAAACTGTAACCGGAAGTTAGCAGTGCTTACCTCTGAGCAAACCCACTTACAACTGCTTAAAAGTGCCTTAATCACTCTGTATCCAATGGCCCGTGTTCAGCCCAACAACAAAATAAACCGCCTCTACAAAGCTCAAACCCAGGACCCTGCACACCATAGCCAAAGTGATTTACCACTAAGCCATGTCAGATACACATAACTCTGATGTTTTCACAAATATATCATCCAGCCCAGTCATTCATCAGTACAGGAAATGTATCTAAACATGTAGATGTATGTGTATGTTTGTGTATATATATATATATATATATATATATATATATATATATATATATATATATATATAAATAGATATATACATATCTATATGTAGATACACACACACACACATATATATATATATATATATATATATATATATATATACATATATACATACTTATGTATATGTCTATAGATATATATATATCTACATCTATATGTGTATATATATATATATATATATATATATACAGCAATATGTTTAGGAAGATACATATGTAGATGGTGCACACAATATGGAACAGCCACTATGCCTACAGTTACCACCTTACCAAGTGGGCACTGTATGAGCCACCCATACAAATGACAATTGTTGCCCGCAACATATACCCACAGAGAGGTCAAAGGATATAACACCACACACAGGTTTGCATACATGGGAAAGCTTTATTTGTGTACTATTACAGTTGTATATGCCATGTCATATAGCTGTTTAGACACTGATATACATATAAACAGAGTAATGCAACTGTGAAACAGTTATATTAATACAGTAGTCTGGAAAGGTTTACATATGTTAATGACCAGGCTGAGGCCTTCAAGTAGTACAATAGTAGAGATAAACTGGGCCACAGGATACCAATCAATCAACAGTAAGTAATGCAGATGTGTAGTCCAGCAGCCTCTATCTACACTCTGTACACTATCCCTTGGGGGTAAAGACCTCAGTTGACACAATGGGATGTATCTGTTACATAACAAGGCATAACTGACACAATCACAATTACACTGACAAACATAACAGTCTGTATGGCAGGAAGCAGTAGGCTTGCATTTACCCAAGGTGAATTGTATGGTAATGTACATCCAGATACCTTAAGGCAGCTTACCCCTGATACCCTCACATGTTGTAACAGCCTTGGTTAGTTATGGTGCACCCCCCCTAGACTTAATAATGCAGGGCCATATATCACTGTAACATACACTGGCCTCTGGAGTGCATAAGGGCACACATGTATTGTGTAGGTGAAGCCTACACATATATGGACCCAACTACACAGTATGTGTGGGAGACACAACAGCAGTGGACTGATGGCAGGAATGGCAGCATGACATACTCACAGCCCACTACATAACAACCCCTGACAGCATGTCATATGTACAAAGCCTGGCATGTAGGTGGAGGACAGTGGCTGGAACACAGGCCCATATGTGTAAAACTGTTGTCATACACTAAGCAAGTCACTGGTGTTACAGGATAGTTTGCAACATATCCTTAGTCATGCATTTGGAGTTAGAAACAGAAATGGATGTAGCCATGAACTGCTAGCATTCAACGCGCACACTGCCAGTGATATATCTGACACAAGACCTGTGTGGTGGTCAGACAAAACATAATAGGCACACCTCTGGCCATCAAGAGGATAGGTGCACAGTTGAGAGCTATGCAGACAGACTGCATTCCAAGTTAAACTAGTATGTACACACAAACCCTGTAACACCAGTGCTATACAATGCAGACAACAGCACTACTCACGCTCTGTCTGTAGTTCTGGAATCTCCTACAAATATGTAGCTGGCCTGAGTGTGCAGGTTCTCCTGTAAGAGGTATTGCTACCCTCTGTCTCTAACACTGCTGCCCACACACAGGAAGGATGTCCATCATACAGGAAAGGTAAAGGGACCACGCCCATATGATGTAGGGATTTATAGTAGTTGGTTGCCATGACAGAGGTAATTAGAAGTACTACACAGCATGCTGCATGCAGGTAGCAAGTGAGGACACTGATTGGTGCAGAGGCCATCACCTGATTGTGTGCATCATCTACAAATTCCATGCTGCAATCTATGCAAAGCAGCTCATTCCATTTACTGGAGAGAGACTGAGAGTGAGAGAGAGAGAGAGAGAGACAGCGAGAGTGTGCGTCTAAGGCACATAAATAAAAAAAAACATCCAGAAGAGTCTGCATTCCCAGAACATGTATGTGAAGTATATATGTATGTAAATGACTGTAAGTTCAATATGCCAAAAATGACAATAGGAAAGCATATTGATAAACAGGGAACACAAGCATATGGGAAATGTAGTATATGTAAATATATAGTTAAGGAATTTACTAACATTAATGGAGTTTTATTACAAACTAATAGTACTTTTAATTGTAGAACTGAAAGGGTTATATATGGTCTCAAATGTTCTTGTAATAAATTTTATGTGGGAGAAACTAAAAGATTATTCTCCTACAGAATAAAAGAGCACATTAGAGATATTAAAAATAATAAACAAACTAGCCCTATAGCATTACATTTTAATAAACATCATAATGGTAACCCAGAGGGGTTAATAGTTACAGTACTAGATAGTGTAAAAGGGAATGAATATATGAATGAACAGCAAATAAAATGTTTATCGAGGAAAAAGGAGGCTTTTATGATTTCAAAATTTAATAAAATGGCCTTATAGGGCTAAATCATGAATGTACATGGAGAAGTTTTGTTTTTGTAAAGTGATTTATAACATATTAATGTATTTAAAAGTTTTTATGGGGATTTTTTTTACTTAATTAAATAATTGATTAAGTGGGTGTGTTCAATATTATAAAAGGCTGCTAGTATGAGTGATTAGAGTTTACTCTGTTAAAGGCAAGTGTGGCCAAGGCACTAGAGAGAAGATTGATTTTGTGTGGAAGTATATTGAACTTTTGTTACATATTTTACAATAAATTCTAAAAGCACTTCAGTGGAATTGGCCTGCAGTTTGTGGTATATCATTTGGCTTCTTACGTTGGGTTGTGGTTCTTCAAGTTTATGGCCAGTGATTCCTATTCGGTGTTACCAAGGGTGTTTCGGGAGACTGCCATGGATGTAACACAGCAGTCTATGGACAATTTTTTGTTAACATCTAGTGGAGCAAATGGCTCATTGATTCATCGGTGGTGCAAGGCAGAGAAGAAATTCACAGTTCTTCAGAGGTTATTAATACAGTCTTTAATAAATGGGAGCAGGAAAGAAAATTATGGCAGCAGAACCCGTTTTCTAAGATTGGTAAAAAAACGGAGACCGTAGTTACACCAGAAGTTCGGGATATGTATGTGCATGTTGAGAAATTATTGTTCAAAGAAACTTCAGTGTTCCTGAACCTACAAAGTTTGCAAAGGTATGAGGAACTAGAAATTACTCCACGGGGGCTTCGAACTGTGAAAAATCCCTCTACTCCTTTTGATTTATCCTCAGTGGAGGATAAGCAGTTTCATGACAGATGGGTCGCTGCAGCTCATAAATGCAGCTTTGAATGGGTTCACATTTTAGTGGAGAGAGACATGCTTAAAAAACAAAAATTAAGAGAGGAAATCAAGGGAGTATGTAAGGACATTACTAGTAAAATAACTCATGAAGAGCTGCAACAATTTCTTATTAAAACTAATGAACAACTAATGGTGTTTGAACAGGAGGTAATTGAATGTAAAAAGAATAAATTGTTTCGTGATTTGCATGACTATGACAATAAACGAGCCTTCTTGGTGGCGACCAATCCAAAAGCAAAACATCAGCAGGTGCAGTTCGAACAGAAGAGGAACAACGTGAGTAAGGGAGGACATGCTTATACATCTGGAGAAAGTGGAATGTCATACACTGAAGGTGAAATGGACAGGGAAGAATATCCTGCACTCCCTAACCCAGGGAATGGTAATCATTTAAATACTTTTTGTGGAGCCCAGGCGAGTTGGAAGTGGAGCTGGAATGGACAGGGACACCAGAAGGAATATAACACATATCAGCAAACATTTAAACGTAGTAAATGGGACTAAATTGGTAAATGTAGTACCAACTGACTGTAAGTATGTGGTTAATTTATCTGGTTATGCATTATCAGACTGTGAATTAAATGTTCTTGATAAAGGTCTAAAATTTGTACCAACAGTACTGCCTAGATTACATGAATTGAAAGGTGATATTTTTTGTTTTAGTCGTAAAGTAAATTTATTGGATTATTTTAGAACTGATGTTACTGACAATATTTCATATGAAGAAGATATAAGTGAGAAATTAAGTAGTACTGAAGACAGTTTTTATTCTTGCCATTTAAATGAATTTGTAAATGCCTATTGTAAATTGAATACAGATGGAGTCAAGGTAAAAAGTGATGTTATGCCCCCACAAAGAAATGAAAGCATTAAGTATTTTAATGTGTCACTTAGTCATAATGTTGAAAAGGAGTTTCATGCATTTTAAAGTGTAAAAAGAATGTGAAGTAAAATATGACAAGGGAAGAATTGGAATGTCTTACAAAATTAAGTCAAAATGCTGAATTAATATTTAAACCAGCTGATAAAGGTGGTAGGCTGGTTATTTTAAATTATACACAGTATCTGACAATGTGTTACACACATTTGAATAAGGAAAATGTTTATGAAAAAATCAGTGAAAAGGAATATGAAAAAGCACAGAAGGAATACAGTGATTTGATAAACAAGGGGCACAGATTACATTATTTTTCTTATAAAGATACAGGAAAAATTTAATATTAAAAATCCTAGGATGTCATGTTTTTACTGTGTTCCTAAGATTCATAAAAATATGAATAACCCGCCGGGACGTCCCATAGTCTCGGTTAGTGGTAGTTTTTAGCAAAATTTAGCATTTTATGAATATTTACTACCCACAGTGAAGAAATTGCCATCGTATATTAGAGATGTGTTTGACTTGTTGGATAAAATAAGAAGCACAGAATGGGGACAAGACATGTACTTGCTTGTAATAGACGTTGTTAGTTTGTATACCAATATTAAACACCAAGACGGAATTCAAGCTATAAAATATTATTTGGGTGAGAATCTAGTGGTTGAATATGTGGTAGATTTAGTTAGAGTATGCTTAAATAATAACATATTTGAGTTTAATGGAAGTCTTTATAAACAACTACAAGGCACAGCTATGGGGGCAGCCTTTGCTCCAAGTTATGCAAATATTTTTATGGGTTATTTTGAAAACACACACATATATATATATATATATATATATATATATATATATATATATATATATACTAATCAATTTTTTATTAAGGATGTATGTAAATATTTTCATTTTATTGATGATTTAATATTTATTTGTAAAGAAGGGCAAGATCAAGTTAACAGGTTTATGGATCAAATACAAGAAAATAATATTGGAATTAGGTTTGATGGTTTACAAATGGGCAATGAAGTAAATTATTTAGATGTAGTGTTAAAAGGGCAAGTAGGTACATACATCAGTTCAAGTATACATAGGAAATGTAAAGAAACAAGTTATATTTTACATGGTGAAAGTTACCACCCTCCCCATACTATAAAATCTATACCATATACTGAATTTGTAAGAATTAAGAGACTATGTAGTAATCCAGCTGAAGTAAGAATAGAATTAATTAAGAGCTATAATAAATTTAGTTTTACAGGGTACCATGAAGCAGATTTAAGACAGAGTTTGAATAAAGTTTGGAATAATAGAAGATATGGCTATAGGAATGGTAGTATTAGAAGTAAGGATAGTGAATGTATTTACTTCACTACCACCTATTCTATATTGTCTGAAAAAGTTTTGGAACAAGTTAAACATAGTTGGAGAGTGGTTAAAAGAGAGGTTGATTTCTTACAATGTAAAAAAATGTGCTTCTCCTTCAGAAGGGGGAGAAGCATTAAGGACTTTATAGTCCATAGTAAGTTCAATATGCCAAAAATGACAATTGGAAAGCACATTGATAAACAGGGAACACAAGTGTGTGGGAAATGTAGTGTATGTAAATATATAGTTAAGGAATTTACTAACATTAATGGAGTTTTATTCCAAACTAATGGTACTTTTAATTGTAGAACTGAAAGGGTTATATATGGTCTCAAATGTTCTTGTAATACATTTTATGTGGGAGAAACTAAAAGACTATTCTCCTGCAGAATAAAAGAGCACATTAGAGATATTAAAAAAAATAAACAAACTAGCCCTGTAGCATTACATTTTAATAAACATCATAATGGTAACCCGGAGGGGTTACTAGTTACAGTACTAGATAGTGTAAAAGGGAATGAATATATGAATGAACAGCAAATAAAATGTTAATTGAGGAAAAAGGAGGCTTTTATGATTTTGAAATTTAATACAATGAACCCTATAGGGCTAAATCATGAATGTACATGGAGAAGTTTTTTGTAAAGTGATTTATAACATGTTAATGTATTTTTTTTTTAACTTAACTAAGTAATTGATTAAGTGGGTGTGTTCAATATTATAAAAGGCTGCTAGTATGAGTGATTAGAGTTTACTCTGTTAAAGGCAAGTGTGGCCAAGGCGTTAGAGAGAAGATTGATTTTGTGTGGAAGTATATTGAACTTTTGTTACATATTTTACAATAAATTCTAAAAGCACTTCAGTGGAATTGGCCTGCAGTTTGTGGTATATCATTATATATGTATGTAATTGACTGTAGTAATTGGTCCATAACAATGGGATATATGATGGAAAATGATTTATATGTGCCTTCAGGTGTTCTTGTTGTAATTATGTTCAGCTGAACAACTGCTATGGACAATAGAGTCCATCCCTGTGGGTAGTGGGCCATACCCATCAACTGTACAGAGCAGCACTGACTGACAAGATGTAAGCCATCATAGTGTATGTTGTGTAATGGGAAATATGTATATTATGTGGCCAATAGCTGGTGGTGGAAGTAGTAACATAATGATGGATACGCGGGTTCCACAGCCCACCTCTTGCAGGCTACTCAGGTTAACCTGTATTGTAGCATGCAGGAATGCCATAAGTGTGTAATAGGGTTACCTGCAATCCAGCCCTACATATACCCCCTAATGTTAGGCTGTGTCCATATGTGGCACCTGTCTGTGTTGTAGCAAGGCTGAACAGTGCAGCTGTGCAGGAAGGTGTTTTGAGATTGTGGACCTGATGTCTGAATGTACCCCACATATAGGTATGTATATGTGTGTGTATATATATATATATATATATATATATATATATATATATATATATATATATATATATATATATATATATATATATATATATATATATATATATATATATATATATACAGGTATGTCCACAAATATACAGATACCCATGTGTAGACATATATATATATATATATATATATATATATATATATATATATATATATATATATATATATATATAAGCACATATATACAACATCACATATATCTACACATATATAGATATATACCTATATGCACGTGTCTAAATATATACAAAAACACACGCAAACATATATGTATGTAAATACATGTCCCCTATATTACTACCTCAGTACTGCATGCTATGTGCATGGAAACAGCACACATAGCAATAACACACAGATATCTACAGCTGTCAGTGTGTGTAACATGGACAGGTATGTCACATGTGAACCCCTTGTTGGGACCATATTGCCCTTGTCTGTGGAGTATGGAATGGGAATATAGGGAAGTATGGCAGGTAAAGTTGTGGAGGTGGTCAGGATTGGTAGATATAGAGGACAGCCTACAGGAGTGGTATGTGACACATGTTGTGGGTAAACACCCTGGATGGTGTGTGTGGTCTGTAATGTGGACACCCCATGGGCCCCAATATGGATACAATGGGAACACACCTCCCACCCACTGCTACTCACAACAGCAGTCCATGTCCCAAAAGTGCCTGGTCTGGAGGCTGAGCAGGAGGAGCATGTGGGCCTTGTGAATGTGTACTCGGTGCCTCAAGGTGATGTAGCACATCCCACATGTGTCTGTGGAGCCCGTTATGGAACAGACCCTGGACCTTTCCTCAGGGGACAGGAACATGTCTGTGTGTGCACCTGGGGGGGGGGGGGCAACATCCCCTGAGTTGATTCCACCTGACGGTATTGTTGGACCTGTACATGAGGAGGCCCCAGGATGGGTCACAAATGTGATGTGGCCTGGTAACATGGGCAGATGAGTTTGGAGAGGTGGTTCTGCTGGCCAGTAGTACATATACATGCTGTTGTGTCACTTTTATAGAATATATATCGGTAGTAATAGTCTACTCAATCCCAGAACATGTCCAACAGCATGCATAGATAACCGCAATAACACAGAATGTCAGATGTGGAGCAAACACATAGCAAGCATACCACAGGCACATATGGAACCATTGTGGCCCTGACAATGGCATACAGGTGAATAGTCTGTAACAGGCCAGCAATGGTAGTGTCCACACAGGGAACATTGCTACAAACACATTGCACAAAGCGTGGTACAGTACAATATCTGCCCTACCGGTAGGTATGCTGTAGCCATACCCATTGAGTTGTGTGTACAGTTTGTTGTCCTGATATGGTGATAGGGTGACAGGGATGTGTATTAAGAACAGTGGTGACCTTGCTGCATGAGTTGCTCACACCTGTGTCCATTTTTATGTCTTTCAGGCACGATGTCTCATGGAAGACTGCCAGCCTACACAGAAGCTGAAAATGAAATCCTGCTTAATGAACTAATACAGCACTATGTGATCTTGTTTGGCCAGGCTGCCCATGATCAGCAGGAGCAGACCGCTCTCTAGAATGACTTAGTCCACAGGGTCAATGATGTTGGACTGCCCAACCGCAGTTATGAGCAGGTCAGGCATCATTGTTCTGACCTGCTTCGCAATGCCCGTCAGCGTGCTGCTACAGTCCAGTGGGATCACTTCACCACAGGGGGGGCCATGCCATCCATCCCCCCCCGACATGTGTAGAGGAGCTCCTGGCCAGCCTCGTGGCACCTGCCCATCCGGCCAGCCACCAACTGCCGGACACCTTTGTGGAGGTGGGAGCCATTCACACTCCGGCCGAGGAGCATGCAGGTAAGGCCACTGGGCACATCAGTAGACCACTGTTGTGTATACATCCACATCAGTACAGGTAAATCATGCATATCTGACATGTCATAGATTTATTTTGTTGCTGCTGAGTAGTGATAAACAGATGTCCATATGTGGTAGTATTGTGGAAATGTACTGTTGATGTATTATAATACTGCACTGACCCTGTAGCAATGCCACAGGTGTGGCCACTGACTTTGCATCTCTCACCCTCTTATGTAGGTCCTTCTGGGATACCACCAAGGCAGCAACCTGTAGCTGGTGAGTATGGTTTATGTAGATGCTTGTCAATACACTGGGCATGTAATGGTGATGGTATATTCCATGCACACATCTAACACACCTACCCAGAATGTGTGCTGTACATGTGCTTGTATAGTTGCTGTGAAATGCACAGCATCACAGGTGTGACCATGATGGGGTATTGGAAGGATATGTCAGACACCTGCATAATAACTAACATCCTGTCATTGCGGAATGTGTCCACAGGGAGTAACATAATGGTGGAAGACATGGCCTACAGTAGGGACATGTATGGAACAACACCCATATACAGTGCAACACCAATGCATATACCTGTAGGGCAATGGCAACTGCTGCAGAGATACACTATGGCATAAGGCATTGCAGTGATCCACATTATCAGCTGGGACTAGGCTGTAACATGTGGTGTTCAGTGTATAGGACACTGCAAAGTGACACGTGTAGGGCTTACTTGTCATGCATCTGCAAAAAGGCTGAAGGTGGGGGTCAGCATGACACACCAGTGCACTGCAGCAGGGATCCTAAGGATGCTAAGAATGGCTGTATCTGCACATAGTCAGGTTCAGGACCTGTGGCAGACATAACCCTACCCCCAAAGCAATAGAGACGGCAGTGTGTGAACACCAAGGGATGTGCACATGAGTAGACCTTGCAATCATGCAGATTAGGGGGACATGTGTAGGGCAGACTGAACATACACTGGCAAATGCAGATGGCCCACATTGGTATACCCCTGCCAGGAGTAGTTACTGCTGCAGTACACACAACAAGAGATGCAACAAACCGTCATGATAAGGGTGTGCACACATATGCCCACATGGTGTGTATGCATCACAGTCAGCATCTGCACACCTAACACATTCTGTAGACACTGCATGTGAAAGTACAGGACATATGTCACATATTGGGTTTATGTACTGTTAAAATATGTGGTGATGTGGTCCCATGGCTGATCAAGAATGGGTGTGTCATATCAATAAGGGTGTGTACACCCCCCATAGCCATGGTATTCTCTGATGGTTGTCAGTGTAAGAGTATTGGATTGGTCATACATGGTCCGCTGATGTTGAGAGCTGTAAATCAGACATCAGGCAATCATAAATGTCATCTGTCCACATATCATCCCAGGTATGTGTTGCTGGAAAACATAGGGGCTGTGAGCATTAAAGCTGATATAACCGACACGGTAGTACACATTCAACAATGGGCTGTACACCTGTGAGGTGTGGTGCACAGTACATGGCAGGGTGCAGAACAGGTGCACAGCAATACTGTGTACATGGGTGCAGTGGTATCCAGGTGAAGGGGCATCACCTAGTGACACAGCACATGCATCACACAAATGTATGCTGTTGCTTGCATGGATTGACTATAGCTGCACTGCATGCTGTTGGGTACCATATGTTATGCATGTTGACAGATGGGTAATAGGAGGACTGTGTGTACTATCATTGTGCAACCTCACCTGTATATGTGTGTGCTTCCTGGTGGGTAGTTAGTCTGTAGGATCACTCTGGTAAAGTGGAGAGAGGTTGATACATGTAAGATGTGTGTGTGTGTGTGTGTGTGTGTGTGTGTGTGTGTGTGTGTGTGTGTGTGTGTGTTTGTGTGGCTGGCCATGTATGCACATGTGTGATTGTGGGGTCTTCATACAGCAGTACCTCCCTTTGGGATCATGCAGTACATGAACATGGACTGCCACAATACACACCAGAAATACTTGTCATGTATGTAATCACAGGACAGCTGATAGTGTAATATGGTCTGTAGCATGGAACAGGCACTGAGAGGGAAGGTAGACACCAGGTACACCCTTAATATCGCATTCAGCAGAGATGTTACCTACAACCCATATATGCAGCACTACAGATGCATGGGGAAGTACTAGTCAACACCAGGGAGTGTATCCATATATTACAGTTGTCACATGATAGGCTGATTGAGCAGCATATCTGGCATGTACTGAGCATTACATACACATGTCACACCAGTGCGTGATATTACGGAGTGAACATAGTAGAACACACATATAGGGACCATGCTCATGATGTCTGGACATACACAGGGTGAACACCGAATGACAGTAGTGAGGTCATCTAAAACCACTACACACAGGTCAGGCAGGTAATGTAGTAAAAGGTCTTGTGTTGTGATTGCTTGTGTAGGCATTTAGAGGACTGATATGTTAATGAGTGGTATCAATGTGTGTATGTTACCAAGTGTGATGCAGGATGGGGTACACATGGACATATACGTGGGACTGTCTGTAAAGTCACGGACAGGTAGGTATTATGGTGGTGTGTGTGTGTGTGTGTGTGTGTGTGTGTGTGTGTGTGTGTGTGTGTGTGTGTGTGTGTGTGTGTGTGTGTGCGTGTGTGTGTGTGTGTGTGTACTGTTAGGCAATGCTGTATAGGTTTTAAAGTGTGTTTATTGTTTTCCCCCACAGGTGGCGAGGTGGGTCAGGGGCCCTCCTGCATGCAACCTGATGTTGGTGTAAATACAGACACTGAAGATGATGATAATACTGTTGAGGTACAGGTGGGATTGTCAGGGGCTGAAACAGCACAATCATTTGACATCCCCCTTTTAACCACCCCAACCCTGCACACAATTTCAGTGTCTATACATACCCCATCACCAGTGGCCAGAGCAGAGGGACAGCTGGCGTTTGGTGGATGTGCACAGGAAAGTGTGGTAACCATGCCTAATGTGTCTCATTGAAGCAGGCATAGCCAGATGTCTGGCAGGACACCACATAGGCAGATGTCACAGGGTGCTCGTGGTAGGGCCGCTGGACATCATGCCCCTGGCAGAGGCGACATAGCTGGTACCAGCAGACGCATGTTTCAGGCTGTCATGGAGGTGCAGGCACATATAGAACATTACACCAGACAGGGCCTGAGGCTGCAGAGGGCTGCTCTCACATCTTCAAGTGACAAAGCCCATGAACTGGCTGGTGCCATCCATGCATTAACTGAGTTCATGGATAGATGGTCTGGTGAGATGATCGCTCTCAATGACCGTGGTCTGTACGTGCTTGAACATTTGGTGGGAGTCTGGCAATGGCCGCGTGGACATAGGCCAGCAATGCCAACAGCTGGCAGTCAACATGGATGTGCAAGGACACCACCTGGCTCCCGTAGTGGCAGTACCAGCCACGACACTGCAGGGTGGCTCTGTCTACACCACACCACAGCAGGCCATGAGCATGTGATCCTTGCCAGTCCCAGGAGGGACCTGGTACCAGCAGACATTTGTCATCATCAGGTGAAAGTAGCACATCGAGACCTGTACCTGCACATGCCCATGGAGCCCCTGGCAGGCACAGTCCACATATCTGTGGCTGGAGGCAGGGAACTGCACACCCTGCCAGGTATCATCTGCAGCTGTCCATAAAAGCCTGTGTAGGGCAGCCACATGGCAGAAAGGATGCATGCATACCCACATACTATACAAACACACCTAGGGCAACCCCATACCTACACACCACATCACCATGCCCAGGTCACCTCGGTACACCCCTCACCCACACACATGGTGTCAAATGTATAGCCCACCCTCGGCCTCTGGAAAACCAACAGCACACCCTGTAATATGATGATTCCTGTGCCACATCCCTGTCATACATACCATCTATGCAGGGACAGGCTACTATGGTTCTGATGCACATGGTGACTGTACTACAGTGTACCACAGTACTGCAGTGCAACATGTTGTTAGGAGTAAAGTGTAATGCATATATGTCAGTTAGTGTAGCCATCCAGCAATGATGCATTATAGCTGTTAGTAACACTGGTTGATTGTGGTCTCTATAATCTTATCCATTTGTGTTGTAGGTGTACATGTGTCAGCATGAGGATACCCTGTGCATATGATGATACCTGTGCCACATCCCTGTCATCCATACCATCAATGCAGGGATAGGCTAATATGGTTCTGATACACATGGTGACTGTACTACAGTGTACCACAGTACTGCAGTGCAATATGTTGTTAGGAGTAAAGTGTAATGCATATATGTCAGTTAGTGTAGCCATCCAGCAATGATGCATTATAACTGTTAGTAACACTGGTTGATTGTGGTCTCTATAATGTTATCCATTTGTGTTGTAGGTGTGCATGTATCACCATGAATATTGTCTGCAGTCATATTCTACAACAGGGTATGGCACTGTGGTGACACCATGGCTGCGACATATCTGGGGTACAGTTGAACAAATGTCACAGGTTAGTATAACAGTTATTGCCTGTGCCACAAGGACAGGTGACCCGCTGGGGCTTGTATACCCTGCAACCTGATGTAGACCCATCCACATACACGCACACTGTTACTTGGCAACACTGGGACTAGACCCCTACCTAGGTATGAAGTGATACTGAAGTGTGTGGCTTACAGTGCACACACCACACAGTATTTAGGGTGAGATGTGTCCCAGGTTACATGTTACATTCTGAACATCCCCAGACATGTACAGTATGCTAATGGGGGCTATAATGGATGTATATAGAAATACATAGTGTGACATACCTTCATATACACATTAACAGACACACAACAGACAGACACACATCTGAGAGACCAGGGCCTATTGCTGCTAACTAACTTGACCATGTATCCAATGTGTTACAGGTAGGCTGCACACATCACATGCATAACTGGCCTGGAATGTGGTATCAGTTACCTGTATGGTTGATGGTGACAGTGGTAAGCATAACGTGGTACATGGGACATATACCGGGTGTACTTTGGTGTAATGACAGTGTACGCAGCACCCACATCCCCCATGGATATTGTACTCCTTGACACCCATGATGACACTCTGATATACCCACCATCACATATTGGCCACGGCTGTGATACAACCCATTGTAGATCCCAACAGTGGTACTACAGGGATATGCATCTGATGCACATGCCACACGCATAGCAGGGTGTTGCATTGTCATGCCTCACTGATGGGCACCAACAACACTATCTGTACTACTGTGTGGCAATGGGTATTGTAATAGGTGTATGTGGCCTCGGAATTTTGTACCCTACAGATAAATGGACATGCACACATACCCACACTTGCCAGAACAAAATGGGTATCCCATGCCTATCAACCCATTTGTACAACACTGTTGTGATGGTACTGCAAGGCTCATGTAGCCGGTATGGGGAGGAGCTTAACAGGGTACATATAATGTCCCAAACAGCAGCAGCAGCCATGACTGGCTATGGCAATGGGTGTTGTGGTGGTTGTGAAGGCTGTCAGGGAATTCCCACGTACAGGTGTCCTAACACACAGACACTGCTATACTCGGTTATGCACATGTACACATGGTCAGTACTGGGGTGCATCGCTGCAGGTGGTCATAGCTGTGTACCTAGCTATTGTCCAACGAGAGATGGGTTGTGTAGGGGTTGTGTGTACAGTGATATCCAGCCACCTGCCATGTCGCAGCAGGCAATCTATTAACAGACACTACTGTGGTGACCCTCAAGGTGAGAGTGGCATGCATCAACCATTCCTCCAGGTGCCTCCTGCACATGCCCACTAAGGTGATTATGTTGACATGCATGCAACATGCATTACAACACATGGTTAGTGTCTGTGATGGAGACCTGTACCCAAGCATGTTCTGTTGACGGAGGTAGTGTAGTAGAGGTACCCATGGCATGTGGTGCATACAGGGTGTTATCTCCAATATGTGCCAGTTCTTACACAGCTGGGCACACATGTCAGTGTCAATCAAGCTTATGATGGCTGTACATATCCTAGCTGGATACCTGTCATCTGCACATCTGTACAGGGACTGACAGTCATCAGCTTGGCAAGTAGCTGTGCAGTAGGATGAATGTGTTGACAGACAGAAGTTTGACAACAATATGTATGCCATACCTACATGTCAGGAGCCCTCACTATCATGTGCTGTTAAGACGGTAATCAACAGTTACATTCCACATGTTGGAGCATTACCCAGTAGGGGTTATATACTGTAACACAGCTCACACACCAGGGATACAACAGGGAGGCCTCAGAGTCCAGCTATGCCTGCAGGTGTGCCTGTTGTCAGTACTACATTTAGCACTCTACTCTTGCCTGGGTAGGCACTGTCAACAGTAGTACCGCCATGATACACTACATACCAGTGTGACAGCATGTACCCTGGGCTACTACCCCTGTATGTACCTCAGTGACATGGATGAGAGTGCTGTACGGGCCTCATATATGTCTGTGTCCCACACATGAAACTCACACTCCTTGCAACTGTAATGACAGCACATATTCACATGTATTGTAGATGGCATTACACACACATTACAGATGTCATTACCCTGCTATGTTATCAGACTGGGTGGTGTGAACTGGTTACCATGGCTAAGCCATGCTTAGCAGGTATAAACATTGCTGAAATTTAACAGCTGAGCTGATTTGTGCACTGGTAAGGGAAGCCTACACTGTGTAAGCGCCCGCACGTTTACCCATAGCTTAGCACCGCTTAGCTTCACATGGACCTGCACAAACTCACTTAAAGCTGCTCAAAACTGCCTTAACCACTCCATATCCGACAGCCCTTGTTCTGCCCAGCAACAAAATGAACAGCCCTTGAACCCAGGACCCTGTACACTAAAGTCACAACACTTAACCACTATGCCATGACTACTACAAAGACAGCTGTTCCTTTTCGAATATATCTGTCAATACACATATTGATTAGAATTGAACAATTGCCTTTACTTCCACAATTGTGTAGTACTTGTTATTAATATGATTGTTGCATCACATATGTTGTTTAATCATAATGTACACATAGCAGATGCATACAGTGAGATACATCTGGGAGTATATACACAACCGTGAGGCTTATACATAACAGGAATATGGATATATACATATAATTAATTGATATATGTCTACATGTACATACACATGTATATTCATACATATGTCTGTATACACAGCTGTATAGTGCAACATATATATGGCCATGTGTACATCTCTTCGTATGTACATATATATATATATATATATATATATATATATATATTATATATATATATATATGTATATATATATAGATATATGTATATATAGCTATATATATATGCACATTCTATATGTACAGATATGCCTATTTATTTAAACATATATGTAGATATCTATAACTATATGTGCATACAGATCTATTCTGATATACATATTACTGTCAATATATATGTAGATATTTATAAGTATATGTGCATATGTATCTCTATCTGTATATGTGTAGACATATATTTCTGTGTATATGCATATATCTTCGTGTTTATATGTATATATATATATATATATATATATATATATATATATATATATATATATATATATATATATATATATGTACATATACATATCCATCTATGCATGTCGATATGTATATGTGTATATATCTATACAGATATATGGATAAGTATATATACATATATGTTCACCATATGTCCTGAACATGGAGTGGAGCCCTACCTCAGCCCCAATAGTCCCAACTTCTTAGTGCAAGGGGATGTCAAGTATGTATTGTAGGTATATATGTAAACTATTGCTACTGTGATAGGGGTTATCTTCCCAGACATGTTGTGTGTGGGAGGTCACATCCGCTTTTAACATGTGCACCATTGGCCACAGACAGACATCCTAAGGACATCTTAGTACAGTACCATTGCTAGCACAGTTATGATCCTGTGGACAAACTGCAGAAATATGGCCAATAAATGTGGACAGTCTGACACACTCTGGTCAGTCCGGAGGTATACACAGAACCCCTTAGTGCAAGACATGTGGACCGAGCCTGACAATGTGGATGTTAACAGCCATGTAGATGGGTATATCACGTAAACACTGGTATACATTACCCCATAGGTTATGTATTCACACACCCCTGTCTGTCCAGATACATACTAACCACTGTTATAGAGGTGCCATGGCCACATACTACCCATTAGGTAGTGACATACATCTGTACAGCATCCCATTGCTTTGTCCGACATACATGGCTGTTATGGTGGCCTGGCAGCAGTACATCTGGCAAGTATCTGGACATAACATCACACTGGATAAGTACACTAAGCTGCTAGGCATGTAACAAAGCACTGTGCAAGCTACAGGCAGACTGCCACAACACTGGCCTACATTTCTTATGGGGGAATACACATGTACCTGCATATATAGCAGGCTCTACAGGCATGTCACAGCACAGAGTAACAGACACCTGTATGAAGGTGCATAACCACAATCCGTGTGAACACAGCTACAGCCACATATGGTAGCTAGCATAATATTACAGTATATGGACTATCTGATCAACATCATCCTCATATGTGCCACTCACACACTAACCCTACATATACTGGGCCACTACACAGTGTGGTCCGATGCCTGTCTGTGGTATGGGACATGTGTGTGTTTGGCCCTACAAATATGTAAGCTGATAAGGTAACATATAGTGGAGCAGCATGTAACATCAGATAGAACAGGACCAAGAACAATGACATCTATCACAGTCTGTACACAGACCAAGGTGCATATTAACAATACACACACTTTCAACAATCACCATAAGTACACAGACCTCAGTACTGTACATACAACCACAGAATGACCAGGTTATGTCCTCAAAAATAACCCCTACTATACATAACGTGTCGCAATCTGATATCTTACTGGCTCGTTATCAGATATGATGTCACTAAATTATGGTGTACAGAACATATGCACCTCTTACCGCATGACATATGTAAACAGGTTTACAGAGTTGTGGCTGGAGGCACAAACACAGGGCCAATATTGACATGTTGCTGTGATAACCTCATACTGTTGTAACAGGGTTTGTTGTGACATATGTCCTATGAGGGTTATGAAGTCAGTAACTCTCATGTCTGTCACCATGTACTGTCTGCAGTCCTCACACTATGCTTCTGCAGTTCACAGATAGGTGCTATGTGAATAACACAAGAAACAAAAGGCACCCACACTGCCCAGTCTGCAGATGACCCTACAGATGGGGGTTTCCTCAGAAACATAGCACTGTCATGACAGGTATTAAAACATGTAGACCAGCTATATCCACACACACCCTGTTAAACCAACATTACTCCAAATGCAGAATAGTGATACTTACATTCTGTAGTCATGTCAGGCATATCCCCCTCCTGTGTGTTGGCCTGTTTCCACAGTGTATGTTGTTAGAGGTAAATCTCCAATCCATTTGTGATGCTGTTTGCCAAACAACAGATCTAGGTCCTGCTCACAGTGAATGAAAAGGCCCAACACCAACATGATGTTCCTAGATACTGGAGTGTGTTTCCATGCAATTGGCTATGGGAATGTTACCACAGCTGTTCCACATGCAATCAGCTAGAGGAGGGCTGCAATTTGTGCAGAGGCCATCAGCTGATCATGAGCATTACTTACAAAACACATGCTGCTGCTTAAGCAAAGCAGGTGTACACCTCTACATCCACCACAAAGGGAGTGAGAGAGGCAGATAGAGCCAAAGATAGGTTAGGGAGGGGGTGGGAGAGCAAAACCTAAGCATGTTAGTATCACACACCTACCAGCATAGGGTATCAAACCCCTGACTGACTGTGTATTGCTATCACATGTATATGCAGTTATTGGATGCACCACATAGCTTACATATTGAGGAGCTCTCCAAATGTATATATGTGATGGTGAGTGACATCTGCAACAGTGATATGGTAGCGATACTGTAGGTGTAGTACACTTGCCTGTCCGCATTAACAGGTGTCAGCATCAACATAGCCACACTCTCTCAGGGACCTACACACATTGACATACTGTCAGGGTCAGGAATACACCTCCTCACTAGTTAGTTTGTCACAATACAGTAATGTGCAGGTATCACATGCACCACAGAGGTTATCCAGAGGTTATATGGGCAAAGGGTATGTGGAGGTGTCTGACATCAGACAGCATGCTTCAGTATGCCAATGTGGGTTGTAGTGAGTGTGAATGTGGTCAGAAGCATCATACACCACACACACAGACACAGGGTGCCAGTACTGACATGCATGGGTGCATTGCTTCATGGGTGTGTAGTGGTTGACTGTGCCAGAAGGCTATACAAGGATAGGTGATGGGTAATCCTTGGCATCAGGCCACATGACAATGGTCTGCAGTGTGGCTCAAGGGTGTAGTGTCTGGATTGGCCCACACAGGTGGGTATTGTATTCACCATCCAGTCACCTGGGTAACAATTGTGTGTGGCCATTGCTGTGCATTGCTTGTCATGTATGTGTCCTTTAGTCCATGACATGGATGGTGTCCGGGACGTGTACATGTCCCACATGCATATACAGTGACATGTGGAACTGTAGCAGAAGTGTCTGGCCCATGTTGTGTACACAGATTGTTATCATCAGATGTGCCAGTCCTGGCCTCATGTGGAGGGAACAGGTAATGGACATGAGGTTGACCCTGCACCTACAATGCTAGCATGATACAGGTATTTCCTGGTGTCAGTGGCATCTGTCCATACAGGGCATGTGTTTAAGGCATGGTATGTCCTTTGTGGATCACATTTGATGGTACCACAGGTGCTGCAGGTGTCTAGTGGGGAACATAGTGAAGACGCACTGTCTGCATGTACTTGCCTATTGTACTGATGGACAGGGTGCCATGCCCTCTGTAGTCTGCTGCAATCACACCATGGTTACTATCTGTGGGTACTACAACCATAGCAGTTGTTGCCTAGGCAAGTGTGTTTATGTATGAGACATGGTTTGAGAGTGTTCTCTGGGTAATACAAGGGTTGCTAACTTTGTTCACCAGGCCTTGATGTCACATGTAGGGGTATGGATTGGCACCCCAGCCTCTCGGCTATTTCACATCTATTACCCTTGTACAGTGGACATTGTGACATATAATAGGGCCACCATATAAGAAATTTGCAAAACTCACTCCACAATGAGTCCAGTTGTTACACACTCATGGTCACATCCACACAGGATGCGAATGACAAACAGACACACACACACACACACACACACACACACACACACACACACACACACACACCTGCCATGTCTGGGATTAGAACTCCTACCTAACTAGTTTTTTATGCTACAGCACTAGGCAGTTATAGGATGTGCCACGGAGAGTAGTGGTGTACTCCTTCCCCAAAGGTGCATTTCACAGTGAATTACATCAGCAGCCTTACCAAAGTAGGGCATTTGATCTGTAGTGAATGTGACTAGCCTAAAAGGCATTTCTCCCTACACAGACATAGAAACACACACACAAACATCCACACTTGCCGTGTGTGGGACTAGAACCCCTACTAGAGTACTATATCACACTACAGCATTATGCTGCTGTAGGATGCACCACAGAGATTACAGGGCTACAGCTTTCTCAAATGTGTATTTCACAGTGAATGACATTAGCAGCCTTTCCAAAGTAGGGCATTTGATCTGTAGTGAGTATGACTAGCCTAAAAAGCATTGCCTCCTACACAGACATAGAAACACACACACAAACATCCACACTTGGTCATGTGTGAGAATAGAACCCCTGCCAGCGTACTATGTCACACTGCAACATTATGCTGTTATAGGACATGCCACTGAGATTACTGGGCTACATCTTTCTCAAAGGTGTATTTCACATTGAATGACATCAGCAGCCTTGCCAAAATAGGCCATTTGATCCATAGTGAGTGTGACTAGCCTAAACAGCATTACTCCCTACACAGAGACACACACACACATACACAAACACAGTTGCATGTCTGGAATTAGAACTCTTACCAAACTAGTTTATCACACTACAGCATTACGCAGTATTAGGGTGCACCACAGAGATTATTGGGTTACATTTTCCCAAAGGTGTAATTCACAGTAAATTACATCAGCAGCCTCTAGTTTATCATACTACAGCATTACGCAGTATTAGGGTGTGCCACAGAGATTATTGGGTTACATTTTCCCAAAGGTATAATTCACAGTAAATGACATCAGCAGCTTTGCCAAAGTAGGGCATTTGATCTGTAGTGAGTGTGACTAGCCTAAAAAAACATTGCTTCCTACACAGACAGAGACATACACACAAACACTTGCCATGTCTGGGATTAGAACTCTTACCTAACTAGTTTATCACACTACAGCATTACGCAGTTATAGGATGCACCACGGAGGTTACTGGGTTACCCTTTTCCCAAAGGTGTATTTCACAGTGAATGACATTAGCAGCCTAGCAAAAGTAGGACATTTGAATTGTAGTGAGTGTGACTAGCGTAAAAAGCATTGCTCCCTACACAGACAGTGACACACATACACACAGTTGCCATGTCTGGGATTAGAACTCCTACCTAACTTTTTTTATCACACTACAGCATTGCACAGTATTAGGATGTGCCACAGAGATTACTGGGTTACTCTCTTCCCAAAGGTATAGTTCAATGTGGATGACATCAGCAGGCTTGTCATAGCAGGGCTATGGGGAGGGCAGTGTGTGTGCATAGGCCATAACTCATTTATCTAGAGGTTGACACACCACATGCAGGCACATGCAGGGTTATATTCCACCAGTACATGTATACAGCTGCTAGATAAGTATTGCCTTGTACAGTCATGTTGCACAGCTAGCACTTGCACCACATAGTCTGTAATGCTGACAGATGCCAGTGGCTAATTTCTACAGTGAGTGACATTTACACATCATGTGGTTGTAGCCATTTGGCTGTGTGCTGGGTGGGACAGGCCTCATGATGGATGGCTCTTTGTCACAGTCACTCTCTTCCACACATCTATGTATGTCTACTTTTGGCTTATTATAGTGTGTTGTCCTTGGATATATGTCTGTATTCCTGTCCACTGTGTGTGTGAAAACCATGACTGGTGCATACTGAGGAGTGTTTGCATTAACATCTGCAGCAGTCAGATATGTATGGTCCACTGTTGTTTGCAGACATGGGTTTCATTTGTTTGTGTGTGAGCATGCCCAGTATGACCTTTCAATATGTTGTTGTCTGACATTGCCTTCATTTTTCTAAGAGTGTGAGCATTCCCAGTATGCCCTTCTGTATTGAATGCGTGGATCCATTCCAGGTTGTTTGTATTCCAGTGCAGACCTTTGTTTTGTGTTGTACACCTACAGGTAGCAAACTGTTTCAGTAGAGCATTTGGCAATATGGGGACAAACTGTGCAAGGGATAGGGTGTACTGTAGGTGATTGTGTCTGTGCTGCTTCTGCTACATGGTACTGGTGTTAGCAGAGATATTCAGACGTGTACTGTTTTACACTGTGGTGTTTTATGTCCTCAAGTACTGTCAGGTGGACATTCTTGCTCACAGTGATGTCCTGGGGAACAAAGGTGAATGCAGCTGTGTCCAGTATTGTGGGCAGACGCCTACATATTCATGGTAAGTTATGCCATTCTGGAGGGGGAACTGCAGACACTTGCTGCTGGGTCTGTACATCTAGTTCAGCACCTTGGTACAGTGCTGGCAGAGGATCCCATACTTTTACATCCATCAACATGACAGTATGGCCTTAACTTGCTGTGGCAATACTTCACAGCTGTACAGATTCACACAGGTTACCCAGAGGCAGTGGCCATGAGTCAGGACATTACCCTATTGTGGTGTACGGGCAGGTTTGTAGCCACTCATTTATGTGTTTACAGCCAGGGATAGTGTGTGCACACAGCTGTGTGTCAGACCCTGCACATTCCATGCTGCCCATGCTCCCACCCCCCTCTATTATTCTATCCTCTGCGATACATTATGCATACATTCTCTGATACTTTCCCTAAGGTCATCACATCATCACAGCTGTGTTTTGGTGTTGGTCCACAGTTCATGCAGTGGGACATGGTGGACATGTTACTGTGGTTTGTCCACATGGTCTTGCATATGGCTTATGTGGAGTGTGTTATGTTGTTATGTGGGTGTCCATGACATAACATGTATTGGCAGTATGTGTGAGACACAGGCCTTTGGCAGAAGCCTGTAGGCTATTTGGTGGTGATGCGGGCCAGCTGTGGCAGGCCGTTGCATTCTGTCAATCCTACAGTCCCAGATCACCATACAGTATATTCCCCTGGGGTGACAGGGTAGGTGTGCTAGGTGTTCATGCTTATCCTCTCTATCAGTACTAATCAGGTGGTGTGGATGCTGGCAGGGTGCTACCTACAGCTAGGGACACACCAAAATGGGACACCTGCACTGCATGCTGCATTCTATCGCTATTGCCATATACAGGTGGGGATCATATTGTATCCATTCTAAACAGCTGGGATATGACCAGAGAGGTACCTGTGGGTGGTATTTGGGTGAGCTGGGTGCATGTGTGCTATGGACACTACTTGCATCTGACGCTCAGATATGCATGGGGCATTCCAGTTTTTTGGCATGTGCAGGTACAGCAGCTGTTTCCCAATACATCAGTCTTACCACCTTTGTGATCTGCAAGTGTTTGGGCAGACTACACCGGTATTCCCTACTACAGGCCCAGATAATGTGATGCATACCTGTATGTACAATTCCAAGGGAGTGTCCATTTCACAGTTACACATTATTTAATGTATGTCCGGGGTACTTTCCCCTGTGTACTGCTTGTATATCTAGCCCAACAGCCATGCCATGTCAATCTTTCAGATGGTGACACTTATTACCACCGTACATTTACAATGGCTTACTGCTAGCATGTGTTATACTGGTGGGAATTGTCTTTGGCACTGCAGTTGTGAGGACTTGGTCCTGTCATTGTCAGTAGTGGGCAATGGCCACCAGGTCATACCTCAACATGCATACATACTGACCACTCTCACACAATATGAAATACACACCAACCTGACACACACACATACCTGCATATTGTACAAATGCTACAATCTATCTTTCTACCTTGGCCACCTCTGGGCATCAGTGCTCCACTGGTATTATACATACACATATACGTTACTACATTTCTACATAGGATTGGGGAGGCACACCTGACTGTTACTACATGTCTACATAGGATATGGGGGGTACACCTGTTTCTACATTGTTACACATGATTGGGGGGCACACCTGACTGTTACTACATTTCTACATTGGATTGGGGGGGGGGCACACCTGACAGTTACAACATGTGTACATCAGATTGGGGGGCACACCAGATCATTACTACATTTCTATATAGGATTGGGGGGCACACCTGACTGTTACTACATGTCTAAGTAGGTTTGGGGGGCACACCTGTTTCCACATTTCTACACAGGATGGGGGGCACACCTGACTGTTACTACATGTCTACATAGGATTGGGAGGGCACACCTGACTGTTACTACTGTCTACATAGGCTATGGGGGGGCACACCTGACTGCTTCTACATTGCTACACAGGATTGGGGGAGCATACCTGACTGTTACTACATGTCTACATAGGATTGGGGGGGTACACCTGACTGTTACTACACTTCTACATAGGATTGGGGGGGGCACACCTGACTGTTACTACATGTCTACATAGGCTATGGTGGCACACCTGACTGTTTCTACATTGCTACACAGGATGGGGAGCGCACACCTGAATGTTACTACATGTCTACGTAGGATTGGGGGGCAGACCTGACTGTTACTACTGTCTACATAGGCTATGGGGTGGCACACCTGACTGTTTCTACATTGCTACAGAGGATTGGGGGGCACACCTGACTATTACTACATGTCTACATAGGATTGGGGGGGCACACCTGACTGTTATTACATTTCTACATAGGATTGGGAGGGCACACCTGACTGTTACTACTGTCTACATAGGCTATGGGGGGAACACCTGACTGTTTCTACATTGTTACACAGGATTGGGGGGTGCACACATGACACTTGTACACATTTGCTATGACTGTCCTGGTATGTCAGGTACTCCATTTCATTCAGTTTTCTTACCTATCATGCTGACTAGAGGCATGTCAGTGTACTACAGGTCCTGTGTTTGATTGACCTACATATTAGTTTCTGACTTCCTACCCTTCAGAACTAACATTCCGCTGCCTGAACTGTTGTGGTCTGTCTGTGTAGGCCTGGGGGGTGCCTACCAATTGGCATCATTCAGTGGCCTTAGCACAGCCTTATTTTGTGTTTGTCTACATCTGTCCTGCTGGCTATGACTGTTGTTGGGTATGTGAACCTCCCTGACTGGCATGTGTGTATCATATGGACACACATGTGGCCCAGCACATTTCCTGCATTGGGTTTTGGGAGGTACCTGTGGCTAGTATTCCTAGACCTACACATACCTTGGTATCCAATGGAATGGGTTCCCCTCTGTTATTTCTGTGTGTCAGGTGTGGCCAGCACAGCTCAACAATTTGCTGTAGGAGGTCCCTGACCACTCTATAGCGCTTCACTATCTCTAGCTGATGTAGCCCCTGGTAGGTTACCCTGGGTCTGTGCACCCTTCTTCATCTCCTCACTGTGGGTTGGTTGATGGCATTCTCATCCTCACCACCCTCAGCCTCTTCCGCATGTTGATGTCTGATAGCTGCTGCAGCCCCTATCATACTGTTGTTTTTGTTTGTTAAAATTTCCCCACGTGTATACACCGGAGGTGTAGAGTATGTGGGAAAAAAACAGAGGGAAAGGTGTTTGCATAGTTTATAGTAGTGTTCTGGGCTGGGCTGGTCTGCTGTCTGTGTAATAGGCTGGTTCTGATACATTTCACCTGCCAGCTATGCTAGTTCTCCTTGATTACCTTCCTACTTCCTACTGCTGTTTTCCCTTCTCATTGCCTTCCTGTTTAAGCCCGGGGGTGTGCTGCGCAAACATAGTGCTCAAATGTGCACAGAGCTGCTATTTCCTGGTTTACTTTTTTTCCCTTTAAAACCCGGTGCGTGGTGCACACACCCACTTAGGCAATGTACAGAGTGCTAGGCAGCCTCAGACACACCCCCTTGCTTAGCTCTGCTAAGTTAGGAGCAAACCCAAGCTATAGGGCTCCAATCCACTTATAGTATGTCTGACACCCCCCCCCCATGATGTCAGCTAACGTCTAGGCTTGCGCCAAGCTATTCCTGCTCTTACACTGTTGGGTGCTGACTAGCATGCAGGAGAAATCTAGGATTCAGTGTCATTCCCTTATTTGCATAGGATTGCCTGCTGATGCACAGTTACATGTGCCACACTGAGCCTCCCCCTTAGCAACCACTATTCACTGGCCATGTTGTCTTCTGTCTGTCATTGGGTGTAATGGCAAAATAGTGATTTTTGTTAGAATGCTTATTTTATGTTTTTTTTCTTATTTTCTGGCCGATCCCGTTTGCGTGCCACTGCCCTACACTTAAACAGCCGAGATCAGCTAAAAACAAAAAGTTGATTTTTTTATTTTTGCAAATGTTTTCCATGCCAGTGGCCTTTTAGTTGGCCAATGGCATGCTTTCTACATGATATACACCCTTTATTTGGAGCTGTCATGGCTCTATTTTGTAATTTGCAGAATTTTGCAGAAATGTACTCCGTTACTGGCAGAGTACATTTCTGCAGATTACACGAGTCCTGCACGGTCGGTTTCCAGCTTCCTGGATCTCAAATTCACCTCATTTGCATGGATTTCTCCTGCAAATGGGTTAATTTGCATACAGGGACTGAGTCCATGCAGGATTAGTGCAGGAGCACCCTGTGCACATCCCTGCAGGTTATTCCTGGATTGCTCGGCAGACATATTGCCTGCTGGAGCTCCTGCACTAGTCCTGCACGCCGTGCAGAGCTTGCAGAAACTGGGGGAAGACCTTTCATTCTAGCAACTTTCTAAGTTGATAAGAGCAATATTTAAAATTTGTCCCTATTTTGGGGGCTTTGTCCTCCCCCATTATTTTTTGAAATGTCCAGATCTTTTGTGCTAAGAGGCTGAGAGGTATGATCTGAGGTATGTTAGGGGTTGGTGCATTATGGATAAGGGAGAAGCTTGATAGCTTTTTTGGGTACCACAAGCTTTAGTAACGGCTGAGTCAGATCCGAGGTTCAGATCCAAACCCAACAGTTTAGGATAGAATGAAAATAGACAACATATATATATATATATATATATATATATATATATATATATATATATATATATGTGTGTGTGTGTGTGTGTGTGTGTGTGTGTGTACACACACACACACACACACATATATATTCTCTCAGCTGTGTAGCATACTAAAGCCTTTAGTATAACTCAGATGACCTGGGTTCAGCTAATGACCTATGTGCTGGAGAAACAAACATGGGGTTGGGAGAGGAATGATGAGGTTCTTCCTGCTTGCCTCTCTCAGTGGGAGGGTCTGGGGGATGTACTTGGAACACCCCATCACAACTCTTTTGTGTACCAGAGTTGTTAATGGGAGCTGGCAGTAGACTGGTGGGTGAAGCATGGAGAAGTGTATCACTGTGGAGGAGGTGATGCCTCCTATAATACACCCATTGTGAGCACACTTCCAATCACTCAGCATGAAGTGGGGTAGGGCTGTAACTCACCACAAATAAAACATTGCCTTTCCCAGCACAGAAATGATGTCACACAGTTTCTTACTCATCTGTGCCCTCATCATGCAGGTATATATATATATCCTGGTCCTCCATACTGGTAGGGTCTGGCATCTTCAAAGTCTGCAGCATAAAACTGAACATGGAAATAGATATGTAAGGGTGGGTTTAAATTGTCCAAGGAATGGAAACCAGACTACCAAACTAAGCAATGGTTGAAAAAAAAGTAAGTTTTTTACTGGAACTAATCATTTTATTTGTAGTTGGTACAAAGTTTCACACAATATATATGCTTTCTTTTAATACACATTAAGAAGTCCTGATAACATAAATGAAACATTCAGAATGCAGTGGAATATTAACATCTATTCCATGTTTATGCCTCATGCTTACTAATATGACTAACCAAATATATTTCAATGATTACCCCAGCATTTTGCTACTGGCCAGTTGAAAATTCACTGTTAACAATGTTTTTGTATGAGTGTCACAGGCCAGTTGAATTAAGTATAATATGGAACACACTAAATTTCTTTTCACTGCATGCTCTACTTAGTTGCTCATCTAGTGCTGATAATATTTTGTATGGTGGTTGCAACATGTTACATTAAGAATGTTACTGAATACAGTAAAGTTCAAATAAAGTAATACACATGCAAATGACTACGTTTCATAAAAATGCCAGCAAAGCTGAATGCAGATATTACAATGGTGTGAGTAGAGGCATGTAAGAGGAGGTTTAGCATGCAACTGAGAACAGAAAGTGTGGTAAACTTATGGAAAGAAGACCATTTAAGCTTACAGAAGGTGCCATGGCATTAATAAAATAAGAACAGGAAAGGAGTTCTGAAGAGAAGCCAATGTTTCTTACAGGCTGTAAAACTGGGGTAATATGTAGAGTGAAAAAAACTCGATAGAGCCTACAACTTAATTTTGGCATCAGTCATATGTGTAGTGAGCAGAATTCATAAGTCTGCATTTCTTTTTCCTAAAACCATGCTGCTGGACATTATGTGTTTCTTGAAAGACAACCTAAATGAGTAATAAAGGAATGATAGCTGTCATTCTTCAAATTGTCATCAACTCCTCATCATTTTCAGTAGCCACTGCATTTGTGAATTATACACTGAGACCAACAAAGTTCATAACATGCAGCAGCAAAGAAAAAGAGTCATCACTGTAAAGAAGAAAAAGTACTCTGAATTAGCCAGACCTCATACTGGGGGCATCTGGGCTCACCAGACTCTTGGATCATAGCTTTCAATGAATCAGGGACAAATCCAGAAATAATTAGGGACAATCATGGACACTTACAATATTAGTACTATTAACCTGAGACATTGGCAGAATAAGAGAATGTAAATGAACATACATTTTCTGAAGTTAAAGAAGTCTATAACTCTAATTATTGTCATTATTTTTATGAGTAGTTCACTACCTTTTCTCTAAAAGCCATCACTTTTAGGAGAGATTAAGGGGCAGAGTTAACATTGAGTCAAAATCAGGGACAGTTGAGAGGTATGTCTTGGATGTAGCTCTCTACAAGGCAACAGTTATTTAGTGATAGGAAGTGTAACAAAAGGAGATACTGCTAGCCAAGCTAACTGGAATTTTGTAAATAACTATACGTCATTGGTGAATGTTGAAATGATGTATATAAGATGCTTGTGTTACAAATGTATTAGAACTGTATGTCATGTGTACATCAAACTGCTTGTACAGACGTGTGTTGAAAAGGTATTTGCAAAGGGCTGTTTGAAATGCAACCACAGTGTGCTCTACTGGAAAAGAACATAAATGTACTTGCACTGTTGTAACTGGTTAAATGTATATAATTTAACAGTGGAAACTGGAATACAGGAGGTTACCTTCAGTCCAGCAAACTTCAGAAAAATAACTGAAATTAAATTATTTTATGGCTAGGCCATAAAAGATGGTATCTTTCAGTTTTCAGTGCAGCAAGAGACACAATGTCTGTACCAGGAAACTTTCTGTATTGTCTTTAGGGTAAACTAATTATTAGTCTTGAAAGCATGAAGGATTGCAATTGTTTTATGACTTCCACCATCTGCCAGAGATCTGAGAAGTCCTTGTCTGTATATTTTTATAAGTAGTTGCTAAATCCTACCAGCTGCCATCAATGGTTGTTTTGCCTGGGAACTAGGAGTCAGATGACAAGAAGTGGTGTCATTCTGCAAGCTATCCCAGCAGTAATATTTTAGATTATTATTTTGAGAAATTTCTTAGTGAGGCAGAGCATTCTGCATTCTGTCTTGGACCTGACAACAACTAGAAGATCCATTTTCTTGGACCTGACAACAACTAGAAGATCCATTCATCACATCTGTCTTGCTATATCAGTAAGTTCTTAAGTTATAGTAATTCTCTTGGATTCAGTCAGGAATATAGTGAAGCTTAGTTTGGATATTTTTCTTTATTTATTTCAGACTGTCCTGCAATGTTGCTTTAAATATTTCCTCTAGATTTGAACTCTGATGTCACTTTGAATACATATTTAGTGTTGTCTTGTTCTTTTATTATTTATTATTAAATATATTTTAACCTTTCATTGTGGCTGATCTGTGTAGAGCTATTTAAGTTTTGAGAGTACTTGCATATTTATTTGGTGACACTGTGTGGGCCACTCCTAATAGCCTTGCTCTTGGTCAAACTACCATTTGTGTTAATATTAATATTACACAGTAAGACTGGACACGCTTTGTTAAGAGCCTTAAAGTAGCTGACAAAGAGTGATTGGTGGCAGTAATGACTACCTTAAAGTCTGGGCAGCAGGGGGCATAGATAGTAAACTTGTGCCAGCCGTTCCCAGGTGTGTGTGTGTGTGTGTGTGTGTGTGTGTGTGTGTGTGTGTGTGTGTGTGTGTGTGTGTGTGTCAGCTACTTGGGCAGGGACACGAAGCACTGGTTGGACAGAGAGGGTGCTGGGGAATCTTGGTTTGGTCACTCAGCTGAAATCTCAATTCTATAGCTGTGCCAGTGGGGAGTTTTATTGGGGATCTGGATGAAGAGCCAGAAATCAGTCCCAGACTGACTGTGATCTCCATGCGGTCTTAAGAGAAATTGCACTTGATGCAGAGAGCTGCATCTGGAAATACTGTGTGTGTACCTGTCATTGTCCCAGTGAACTTTCCCTTACTGTGGCCAGTGATGAGGATTCAGGCTCCTTGATTACTGCTCCAGGTTGTCACAGGAAGTCTGAACTGTGTACTCAGTCATGCATCAGAAAATGAATCAGAAAAAAATAACCATTGAGTTTCAACCTGACAGGGGCATAGTCCACTCCTCCAGAAATAAAAATAACTACTAGTAGCATGTGGCAAACTATGTGGTACTAGAGAAACATTTTTGTTTGTTTACTGAATGAGAATATAACCTTAAAAAAACAGATCAAAAGCTGCTGGTTGAATTGTGTCACATACATTATGTTTCACTCAGCAACATAACACTACCACTGCAGACTCTGAGAGGACAGTGGTCAATGTGCAGAGTGGCACATTCAGGGGCTACAACTTTCCTGAATATTCGGAATGCTTTTATTGCTTTGATCCCCTTCCCTGATCCTGTATCATTCCTCCTGCTGTTTGATTTATCTTGAAAAATGGCTCTACCTGAATATGGATCCAGCCTCCCAGTCACAAAATAGCCTAACATAACCCTGATGAATAATAACTGTAGCATCAAATAACATGATTTGGTGCCAAAACATGCATCTACTACATCCTGAAATCAAATTCAAAGGCTTTTAGTGAGGCATATTGTTAAACACTTCATTGTCAGTATGTCTCAATATAACCATGTTAACACAACCTTAAAATGCTTTTATCTGTATAATGTCCTGTATGTATCAATAAATCAAAATTAAATCATATTATATTTGAACTCAAAGCCTTACACTAAGATTGCTTCCACTGGGATTGTGCTCATATTTCTATCTTGTACACAAAAGTGAATACATAAAAGCAGATTCATCTGCAAAGACTTTAAAGCATGAGGTTCAGAGCAGACTGCAATATCAGCGTCACGCTCTTCACTCAAACTAGTTATAAAAATGGGTAGTGTGTGGTCAGTGGTCATTTCACACTGGAAAACATACTTTTTATGAATCAACATTCAGCTGTTATATTGTTGTAGGAAGTTTTGCCTTATCAAAAGCGAAAATCTAGCATATAAAAGGCAAATCTCCAGAGTAAGTTACACTTCTAAGAGGAAAAGTACTTTACAAATAGTCCTAACTTGTCATTCATATTAAGCATCTCAAAATCCATTAATTAAACATTTGATAACAGTGAATGGGGAAAATATCAAGGTAGCATGTCTTTGCAAAGTCTTGAAGAAATAAAACACAAATCCTTATCAATTAGTAACTAAAGTGTGGCTTTATTCAAGATCAGCTTGCCCTCAGATGGACTCACATGCACTCACATGCACACACATGCACTTATATGCACACACATGCACACTGCACATATATGTGAATGTTTGCATGTGCTTATGTGTGTGGAGTATGTATATTTACAAATATGCTGCTTCCAAATACCACTGATAGCATGACTATAACATTATTATTACAAAAATGTATGTAGCTTGTTCATAGGTAGTACTAGGCTAGCTGCCCTTGCAGGCCATTTTAAGTCTAGACAGTTTCCCTTTTTGTGATCAAAATAGCCTATGCCATTTGGTTAGAGATTGGCCTTACCTATCCCATGGTCAATAATTATATATTACCTCTAATGAGAATAGCTAAGATCATACCACATTTATAATTTGAGGGGATCTATGCATGGGATAAAGCATTTATCTGTCCATTAGCAGTGCAGGGGACAGTCCTGGGGTAAAATTTCTGTTTTCTATCCGTATATTTAAGTTGTGCTTGAAAATGGACAGGGAAGAGCTTGCATGGGGAGTTTATCCTATAACAGCAGTATATTTTGCAAAATATACCTGTCCCTCCAAACCTTTCCGTTGATGTTCCAGAAGAGGTTTAGATCCCTAGACTGAGTATTTCTGATGCTATTTGACTTGCTGATGTGCAGTAAGTTCTTCAGTAATGGGTCAGAAGGTGCCTGGTATGCCAAACACAGGTCACCTCTTAGCAGCCTGTAGGATGCTAATGTTGCTGCTTCATGGGTGCGTGCTCACACTGACAGGTGTGTGCATTTGTGGGTGTGTATGTGTCTGTATATGTGTGTACAAGTGCGTGCAGCTGTGTGTGTGTGTGTGTGTGTGTGTGTGTGTGTGTGTGTGTGTGTGTGTGTGTGTGTGTGTGTGTGTGTGTGTGTGTGTGTGTGTGTAATACACTGAAACTCACATACTGCCAGATGTATACTCTGCAAGTCTTCTTATGGAAGGAAAGAAATGAATGTACTGTATATCTTGCCCAGCACTATACATCAACACATTGCAAAATAATTATGTAATGCCTTAAAAGTTTATTTTTTTTTAACTTTACATAATCCAAAAGTTATTTAGCTGCTCTGTATTGAAGAATTAATAATAATAATCTGGAAGACAGTTAATCATTTAATTTTATTTGTTTATTTTTGTACAAGCAGTATTACTCTGATCTTTTGTGCTCCCTTTGCCTTGTCCCACATTTTGTTGGAGTCAGTGGCAGCTCCAGGTTTCATTTCTACCTGTGGCACAATAGGGCCACAATAGATAGCTGATTGGGCAAGTAAGAAATCTGAAGACAAAAAAAGAAAACAATGTCTTGCATGGTAACAATTCCCTTGCAATCCTTAATTTAAAAGACAATCTCCCTATAGTTACATTTGAAAAAGATTATAAATACCACAGTCTAATAAAATAGTTGTATGATTTGCATATCATGGCAATATGACAACACAGAGAATCACAAAATGTGTCATGCTCAAAGATTATGGTTTGTATAAAATGTTAATATGCTACAGTGTAGCAAACCAAGTTGGTAGCTAACAATACAACAGAAGTGGGAGAATGGCATAAAGACGTCTGTGTCTCAGTAAAAAGAGAAAAAGAATATCATAATACACTTTCAAGTGCAGCATATTTGCCCATTTTGCACTGATTAGTTCATTTGGATTTAATTTAATTTAAAACTTATTCCCAGTTTTACAGCAAAAACATTGGCAGCTATTTGCTAAACAGAAGAAAATGCTCTCACATTGTAAACAGAATTAACATGAACAATAATAAACTTCTCTCTTGAAACTCCTGTGTGTTCAAAATTCATCTTCCAACCTATTACACTAGAAAATAATTGTTGGGATTTATAGTCAAGCAGCATATATTAAAGCACAAATTACCACTATGAAAGGTTCAGGAATTCAAAAGATAAATGTGTAATGCATTTTCTAGCAGCCTGGAACAGCCCATGCATACAATTACAAGTGTCCCTTTTCAAAGGTACTGTCTGCTGAAGTAACTTGGGCAGAGTCACACAGAAGACAAAGGAAGACTGAGGAAATCATATCTGTACTAGAGGACATAGCTCATTAAAAGCTTGCAGCTTTGATCATATGCTATGTGTGCCAGACAAATTGTTGTAGCCTAAACTCAGAGCATTTCACATTGGTGTACCTACAAAAAATAAATTAAAAATGCATTAGTAGCTAAAATATTAACTTTAAACTTATAATCTTCATGCTGTCCAATTTTTTTACAGCTACATAATAAACCCACAGTCATCATTCAACAAAACAAGGAAAACAAGGATGATACACAAAGGGAGTAGCTCATATGATGAGGCTCCTCCTTACTGCAATCAATTCTTTTTTTTTTCACTTTTACTGTTCTGGGATACAGGAACTTACACACACACACACACACACACACACACACACACACACACACACACACACACACACACATCAATTACAGTCACATGTATGACTGTTCATCTCAGATATTGGTTGAGATCAAGTAAATGAATAAATTTGTAAATGATGGCCTAGAAATATATCTCAGTTTGATGCAGTCAGAACCATACAATGCACTTTTGCCTCTCAACATATTAACTTAAGAATTAGAAACAAAGGCACAAAATCAGGAACAGATTTTAAATTTTTTTTGTGTACTTAGAAAGCTACTAGAAGAGCAATATTTTTCATTAGCAGACATTTTCTGAAGGATACAGGTCTGAAACTCTGTAGCCTAACATTAATTAGTGACTGCAGTCTACAATACATTGGTAGAAAATTGAACACCAGAGCCTTTATAATCCTAGCCATGCAACCCAACCCAACTGAGTCCCTATGCGTCATGGGTATTTATTAGGAGGGGCATGTTAGTTATGAGGTTTCTATAGGAGTGCAATGGTTGAGAAAATTTATTGCGATATTACTTGCTCCAGAATTCTGGACCAAACCAAAAAATAATGGGATGTACGAAAGGGACAAATTCTAAATATTATTTTATATAATTGTTGACCAGATAAACCCAATGGAAATGGTGTTCTTTTTCAGGGGTCACGTAAGAGAACTTTTTAGTTAAGTGACTTGCTGAAAGTCATATAATAGGCAAATGGAGGTGAAAGTATTCAAATCCTGGGATAGTCATAGTGATTCCAGACATTTGGATGTTTTGTTAAGTTTTGAGATGAATTTTTATGTTGGTGGCAGATTTCACTAGCCAAACTGATTTTTTTCTTTAAGCAGGCCAGATTATCTAATGATTTGTTCTAGTACCAATTAGCAATTTAATTTCTAAAGACAGTGATATGCTTTGTAAATGCTGAAGTATTCTGCTGAAGATGGGACAGCTATAGTGATCCCAGACATTTGTATGTTTTGTTAAGTTTTGAGATGAATTGTTGTGGTGGAGGTAGATTTCACCAGTCAAATTATTCTTTAAATTGTACTTTAGTCTACACTGGGTAGTTTCTGAATATCTGAAAGATTCAAGTGTTGCATGGGCATGTGTTTTCTGAACAATAAAAGCTGTAAAACTGTAATAATTAGCATTACTTACTGTCTGCAAACCTCATTGATTTACCCAAAAAAGAAGATAACAAGAGACAGGGCATTAAATATGAGGCAAAAATCAGAGCGGTTGTAGAAAACTGGAGATGGATAAGAGGCAGATTATGTCACTTAAACAGTTAAAAGAACAACAGGTTTTGTATCAACATGCATTTTCTAAACCACAAAAACTATACAATTGAAAAGAATGGCATTACTGACTATAAATTGCGACTTTTTTAACCTTCAATAATTTATCAGAAAATGAAGAAGTGAGTGAAGGTCTGTCAGTTATTCCAGATGACTAAGGCTTTAATCTCTTAACTAAGTTCATCTTGTAGTTATGGGTACATAGTTTGATTTTGTTCTATCTCTATTTGCCTGTGTGACTCTGCGTAACTAGATAGAGATCCTGAAAAAGTGGGTTTACCTTATTAACAAGTATTGAAAATTTTACATAAGGGCAGTAAAAACATATTGAAAGGTTTGCACAAATGCAAAAATGTTTTGATGTGATATTACCAGTTCTTTGACAAAGGAACTGGCAAGACTGTCTGATCTGAGTTCTTTAGCACTATCACACAGAGATACACACTCACACACACACACACACACACACACACACACACACACACATGGGACCTTCCATTACAGCCCCTTGAAGGACTGTATATACATCATATATTTGTCAGTGATCAAATGAATGAACAAATATATAAATAATGACCTACAACTGTATTTCAGCTCACTGCCATGAGTATCATACAGTGCAACCTATGGTACCCACATGGCCTCCCAAACTCTTTGTTCAAGCATCACAGGCAAACATCCAACATCAGGAACATATTCTAAATATTGGTTTTATGTATTAGGAAGCTGCTAGCATAACAGGTTTTGCATCAGCAAGCATTTCTGAAGGTTATGAAGTTTGAAATGCATGTTTGTCATTATTCAGTGACTGCAGTCCAGAACATTTTACCAGAAAGCCACAAATCTTATGAGGAGCAGGCCACAAGTTTGTTTGTGTCTTTTGGCTTTTCCCGGTTAGGGGTCACCACAGTGGAACTCCGGTCTGCTAATGATTGGCAGTAGATTTTTAAATACTGGCTTGCCGGGCCTAACGCACAACCTTCAGCGAAGGAATGCCCATTCACGCATGTCGCCACACAGAAGACGCTCTAACTGAGAATCGAACGGGCAATGTCTAACTGTGAGGTGACAATGCTACCACAGCACCACCACCGCAGTAGGAGCAGGCCACAAGTGTGAGGTAAAAATCAGGAACAGATGAGAATTGTACCTTTTGTACACACATGTGAATGCCCCCCCCCCACACACACACACACACACACATATACACACACAGAAGGGGGTTCTCTCCCCTTCTTTGAATGAGTGATTTGCAAATCATGATGATTTGGAATTGCTTGAAAAGTAGAGATTTGTAGCCAAATGGATAAATGGCATGATTTTACTCCTAATGAATTATCTCACTTTTTGTTTTTAATTAATGTGCTTTCCACTAATTCTCACATTGGTTTGATGATGTTGAGACATCACTGTCACTTTCAAATCTTTAACATTGGTAATAAAATTGAAAACATTCTCAGCTAATGGACATTTTGGTAAATTATTTTTTCAATGTCGGCATTATGGTCAGAAAATGTTGAAATATGACTCCCTTTCTTACTCATTGGATGGAAATTGTGGATATGCATAATCTATGCACCACTTTTTTCTGATTTCCAATTGTATAAATGACTCAGAAACTATTATTATATCAATTAATTATGCAGACTATCTTCATTTACTGGCAGGCAATCTACAACAAAGTCACATCCTTTTTCACTTAAGACACTTTTAACTGTCAAGCCAAGTTTTAAAGTTTATGTAAGAAATTAAGGCAGTGTAATGCATTATCTGCCTTTGATATGTGCCGACTAGACTGTTGCAAAATAATACCTAGGAATGGAATATTTTCTTATTACTTTTTGAATGAAGCATTTTTATACTTTTTTTTGCATGCCATACACATTTAAATAAGAGTTGGTTAGCAAACCCATGAAATATTACCTCTGAGTTAATATTTTAAATATACTGACTAAAGCACTGAAAAAGTCCTGCAAATGTGGACATAATCTGTTAACCATCCAAAAGTCTCTAAAATGTTAAGACCTTACAAATGCATGGGGTAAGTAACTATGCATGCAATATGAATTACATAAAGTTGCTTTCTTTGCAAAACTGAATCAAATGTAACACATTTTGCTAATCAGTTGCATATATTACAAAAAATCATGTAAAGCAGTTTCAGAAGAGTTAGCCAACAAGCAAGAAAAAGTCAGGTTCTGCAAGCATTTTTTCAAATTTGATAACTGAACCATCAGAAATAAGAAATAAAGCAATGCTAAATCAACTTACATTTTAACATGATCTCTGTAAGCTTACAGCTGATATCAAAGTATTCTCAAAACAGGCTGTAAAAATGTTAGCAAAGCAGAGATAAAAATAATTCTGGCAGTTGTAGTGTGCTTTGTAAATATGATTATTATATTCAGATGTATTCCTAGATGAAGAAAATGTGAAATGCTTCCACAAAAGTTTACTTGAAAGAATATCAAAACTAGACTGCATAAATCAAAAAAACAAAACACAAAGGCTAGAACCACTAGGCTGGAAATAAAGAGGAGTAGTCACCCAAGTAGTATCCAAAGCATTTATTGGTGCTTCCTGGTAAATCGGCTCAAAAGACTTCAAGGGAGTGATTTTTACACCATATTGAACATCTTATATATACAAATTTAAACAATTAATTAACTAATTATTACATCATTACTTCAATTCCATCAACCAATTAACTGAAAAACTACAAGCTTAACCCTTCATAAATAAAGCTGCATATAACACCCACCACATGATAAATATATGATTAATTATATGTGTCTTTGACACCCAAGAACATAACATCATGTAAAAATGTATAAAAGTATATAACATTCTGAACAAGAATTCATACTCTACAGTATTACAAATGACAAATTTAACCCTTCATAGACAAAACTGCATATACCACCCAGTGCATGACATCATGTTAAAATATATAATAATCCAACTAAGAATTCATACTCTACAATATTACACTGCCATCTGTTAAGAAATGTTGTATAAAAAAATAACTTATGCTTGTACAACCCTTACATTAAGAAAAATTAGTGTTGAATTCCTGGTTTAAACCCTTGGGGTATAACATTCCAAAACTAATAATCAATTTTGTTTCTAATTTTAATAAATTAATCAAAAATTCCTCTCCCTGTTTGTTAAGAGGTTTGGCCAAAATACTAAAACATAAACTGGCATCCGAACCAGCATGAACTGTGTGGAAATGATTTGCCACAGGATTTTCTACTCTACCATGTCTGATGTCACCCAAGTGTTCCATAATGCAACTCTTAGCCATTCTCTTGGCTTGTCCTATGTACCACTTTGTGGGTATACCCCCACAACCAATGATGTATACAACCCCACAAGATCGGTAATTAAAGATACTCATGGGCTTATACTTTCTACCATTAATGCTGCCCCCATCCAAATTTTGTACTCTACCATACACTTTGCAACTTCCACAAGAATAACAGCCCATTTGGGCATGATCTCTAACACCTTTCTTCACGTTTAATAACTCCTTTAGATTTAAGAAGCTAATATATGAAAATGTTTTTCTTTTAGGAAACACATTTATCAAAGTGGGATCATCACATACCATGGGCCAAAACCTCTCAACAGTTTCCCTCTAGACATTGGAAAAGGGAGAATATTTAGAAACAAAAAATATTCTATCCTCCCTATCTGATCGAACTGTGCCAGTTAATCCTAACTTTGATCTATCCCATGTATTGTTAGAAAAAGTACATGCCGTTGTTACCAAATTCTCAAATCTTTTTTCAGCTCTATCAAGAACAGCTGGAACATATCCTCTCCCCAAAAGCTTATGTCTAACTTTCTGAAATTCCTTTTACAAGGTACACTTGTCACAAGTATTGTTGAAAATATGATTATATTCACCATAAGGAAGTGAAGCCAACAAATGAGGGGGGTGCATGCATTGTTGACAGCAGTCTCTTTACTGAAGGGCCTAAAGGGCGCTTCTTGATTTTCTGTCAGAAAAAATTCCAAATCAAGACTGAATCCTCTCCACATCAGTTTTTTAAGTGAATTGCAAACCAAAACTATTGCTATTCAGAATATCCATAAAACCCTGAAATTGTGTGATAAATGTGCAAAAAATTCAATATTATAAACAAACAAATTCTCAAAATGATTCACAAAAATAATAGCATACGAAGGGGCATATGAAGCCCCCATCGCAGTGCCCTCCTTTTGCAAAAAATACTGCTTGTTGAACTTAAAACAATTGTGAGTCAATGATAATTCTAACAACTGCAACAAATAAGCAGTGTGTGGGCCCTCCCCCATCAATTTACTAACTCCTTCCAAACGCCAGATATTTCTGATGTTAGTATAAAGAGCTTTAACATTGACACTTGCCCAATAAAACTCTGCATTCCACTTTATTCCCCTACCAGGTCACAGAGATCCTTGCCATTTCTAATACGGGAAGCAATTTTAGGCAAATACACCTTCAACTGATGATCCAAAAAATGCCCACATTCTGTGGCTCCATATCAGACAATTGAAACACCGTTTCCGCAAATACGAAATGATCAACACATATTGCGCAAACTACATAAACGCCGAACATCCAAAACAGCGAAATCTGAAATGTCGGAAGTGTTTTGCTTGACCTGTCTGCAGTATAGCTCTGTAAGGTAAGTGTGCGATTGGTATGGACCTTAGGGTAGGGTGCAGGTTAAAGTAAGTGTATAGATAGGTAATGTATGTAAGATTTAGTGTAGTGTTAGAAGTAGGGTTTTGCTAAATGTATTTATATGTATTATTTATTTTGTTAGGGTATATCTCTAGATACAGACCTTAGGGTTAAGGAGGGGTTAAGGACAGTGCATAGATAGGTGTGTATGTGGGGTTTAGTGTAGTGTTAGAAGTAGGGTTTTGTTAAATGTATTTATGTGTATTATTTATTTTGTTAGGGTATATCTCCATAGGGGAAGTGTGCGGTAGTTATGGACCTTAGGGTTAGGGAGGGGTTAAGGATAGTACATAGATAGTTATGTATGTGGGGTTTAGTGTACGGTTAGAAGTTGGGTTTTGGTGCTTTACTTTAAGGTTAGGAGTAGGGTTTGGTTAGTGTATGTATGTGGTTTATTTATTTTGTTTGGGTAGGTAGTATGTAGCGGGTGGTGGGGTTGGCCGACTATGACCGTTCCATGTTTTAAATTCCGTGGTTTAGTGCATTCGGTCTATTCGCGGTTCAATTAATACATGTCGCTCTTTTGGTATTTGCTGAAATGGATTTTCACGGAACTGATATAGACCCCATTCTGCAAGAATGACCCCCTTCCTGATACTATCGGTCTACCTGGTGGATTGTTTAAACATTTATGAATCTTGGGAATGATGAAGAAAATTGCATCCTTGGGGTTTTTCACATATAATTTCTTGACATCCGCAAGGGAGAAAAATCCCAGTATCTCACCTTTTTCCAAATGTTCTAATAACCCAACATTAAATGCAGGAATAACATCACCCGTAACCCTAGTGTAAACTGATGTGTCCCTTAACAATTCCTCAGCATTAGTGTTGTATCTAGATCTAGATAAAATCTCCCAATTACCACCTTTGTCAGATTGAGTATATACATAATTATCATTAGCATCCCATAATTTGTTTAAAGCTAACCATTTTTATTCAGGTTATACTTTCTACATCTTTTCCTGAATTTTTCATATTCAAATTCAATTTGTCTGTACAACACATTTTCGAATTGATGAATTGCCAATGAAAATTTGGGTGGAAAAAATTACTGTTATAAGGCACCTGTGGTATAACTAATTTACCATAACCTGTGGAAAAAAACACCCTCTTGACTTCCAATTAAATTTTCTTCCCCTCAAATGACTCACCCATGATACCACACACCTTATTTTTATATAACGACATGCTAAGAAGAGAATCATCAGAACGAATACTTGAATCCATAACATCGTTATCCCCAGCAAAAACATTCACACTACAAGCACAATTTTGAAAATATACCCATAGATGTGACTTTCTACAAAACTGGCTTGTTTCAAGAATAATTTCTGCCAAACTGGGGAAAATGTTGGAACACATTTTGTTCCCTTCAGCAATAAAGGTTCAATGTCATTATTTAAAGTCAAGTCAAACAAATTAATAATTTTTAAATTAGTCCCACTATCTTGAATACATTGCTGCGACACATACATGGGTGAAATAAAAGTATATGCATTTAAACTGAAAAGACAGTCACAGACTGGAATAATAGAACTGCAACTAGTTCCTTTTCCTTCTGTTACCGGCACCACCATTGGTATTCGTTCCCTGCCATCTCTGACCACGAGCTCTCGGTGCTGCAATGCAGAAAGTTGTTCTTGTGAATTATCCCCTACTGGAGTAAGTTCTTCAAAAGAAACATTCTTCTTGCCACTAGAAGCCATCTCCATGGAGGAAGCAGAAGAATCTCGCGAGACCCGAGATTTGCTCCCATTTCGAATGTTCTTGGACCTACCCCTTCTTGGTTTGCATTGCCAAGAAAAGATAGTATTGTTCTTATAGTCCCTAATATCATGTTCAAGGTTGCCTTTCTTGCGATTGATGACAGCCACTTCCACTTTATTCACATGGCTCTAAATTCCCTTAATTTTATTACTAAAACATGTAGCAGGAACGGATTTACTCAGCCGCTCCTGCAATTGCAAAATCTCCTCCTGTACCTTTTCCCATTGTCTTATGTTTCTTTTAATCAAGATTTTCAACCATCCCAAGGTACACACCAAATAAATACACTTCCATTCATCTAGGAGATTGATCTCATCATCTGAAAAGTCAAAAGGTAACCGATCAACTTTCAGACCCCTGGGAGTTAATTCCAGAATTATATACTTCTCCAAATGTCTGGTATCATAGAACAAAGTTACCTCTTTGTTGAGAAGCCATTCCAATTGAATAAAGTCCACCTCATTTAGGTCCAATTCTCCCAGGGACCAAAGGTCTCCAGATGCTGCCCTTGCATCTCTTTCCTGCCAAAAGTCACCCAACAAAGTGAAACCAGAGATGGAACTAGATTCAGCCTGGGTTCCAGCCATAATAAAGCCAGCTGGTTCAGCTCAAGCCTAAGTAACAAAAATACACTGCATAAATCAAAAAACAACAAAACACAAAGGCTAGAACCACTAGGCTGGAAATAAAGTGTAGCAGTCACACAAGAAGTATCCAAAGCATTTAATGGTGCTTCCTGGTACCTCATCTCAAAAGCCTTCAAGGGAATGATTTTTACACCATATTGAACATCTTATATATATAAATTTAAACAATTAATTAACTAATTATTACATCATTACTTCAATTCCATCAACCAATTAACTGAAAAACTACAAGCTTAATCCTTCATAAACAAAACTGCATAAAATACCCAGCACATGATAAATATATGATTAATTATATGTGTCTTTGACACCTAAGAAAATAACATCATGTAAAAATGTATAAAAATATATAACATTCTGAACAAGAATTCATACTCTACAGTATTACAAATGACAAACTTAACCCTTCATAGACAAAACTGCATATACCACCCAGCGCATGAAAATATATATGATTGATTGTGTGTGTCTTTAACACACAAAAGTATGACATCATGTTAAAATATATAATAATCCAACCAAGAATTCATACTCCACAATATTGCACTGCTGTCTGTTAAGAAATGTAGTATAAAAATAACTTATTTCCAGCCTAGTGGTTCTAGCCTTTGTGTTTTGTTGAAAGAATATCACTCATAAAGTTTGCACTCAAACCAAAGTTATGTTTTAATGGAATTTTAAAGTGTCACTACATACAGAGTACTTAAACAAGAAACATTTTTAAAATTGTATTGTCAGGTGAAAATAATGCTTAATGTTTGGAAACTGAATGCATTGCAAATTATTGTAATTAAGATTGCAACAGGATGGCCATAAATTTAAAGAATTCACCTGTGACAACACTGGTCCACCTATATCATTTAAATGGGACTTAATACTGAAAACAATAAAAACATGTTTTTTTTTTGTCTTTCACCAATTATTTCTCAACTTGTTGCTTGTTCTTTAAATAAATATGTTAATCCCTTCAATTATAACCCCATCAATTTGTTATGAAACAGTTTGATGGATTATTTAATAAAACATAATGCTTTTCTGCATCATTTAAGAAATGTGAACATATATGTTACATTTAGATAATACAACAATATCCCCTTCTTATCAAGTTGTGTATGTGGGGTTTAGTGTAGTGTTAGAAGTAGGGTTTTGTTAAATGTATTTATGTGTATTATTTATTTTGTTAGGGTATATCTCCATAGGGGGAGTGTGCGGTAACCACATTAGAACATATGATGCCTTTTAATATGCACATCTGAATTAAGATATTATAAATGAGAAAGGTTATCTCATGAGAACGGTATATATTTTATCACTGATTCATACAAATATGGACTTAAAAGTTTGGAATAAATAATAATTACTTTTTCCTCACTATATTCAGAACAGTGTTATTTTATAACCGAACATCAATAAATGTATTCTTTGACAGAATATGTCTGAATGTTTATGAAATCATTTAGGCAAAAACATAGCTGTTGAGATCCCTGCTGTGCTTCTCTATAGGCCTGTCATTTTTTGGCTTATAAAGAGATTGCATTGACTGAATCTTTGATTTTAAACATTTTAAAAGTTTTAAATATTTTATTGATGATTTTTTAATTGTTCAATGGAATTAACTTTTTTAATGTTTTTAATTTTTTTTCTGTCTTTATTAATTAAATATATTCAGCTAACCAAGCCAACTTTTTGGACGTGATCATTTTTATTTATTCGAGAATGTCGAGAATGTCCGACTAGGTTCGTCACAGAGCCCTTTGCCTAGGAGCCTAGGAGAATGCTCCAGATGATGCATGTCTTTGGTGGTGGGAGGGAACTGGGTACCCGAAGGAAACCCCCCACAAACAGAACATGCAAACAAACTCACACAGGCACCCCACCCAGCCGAGGTGAAAAGAAGAGAAACTTTGCTGTGGCGACAACGTTAACCGCTGCACCACTGTGCCGCCCGCACAAAATAAAATAGGGCACCAACTACCTAGCTGATTAAAAAGAATATCAGTTAATAATAAAATATTACTATACAATAGTTGTCAACTTTGATATACAGTTAATAATATGCCATATAGGCAGTTGAGTAGAGTGGTTTATAACACTACTGCAAACAGAATGACAGGAGAGGTTTTTACTTTAGGAAGGGATGTATTATTATAATATGTTTTATCCTAATATTTTTAAAGGAGAAATTAAGAAAAGTAAAAATCAGGAATATATATATATATATATATATATATATATATATATATATATATATATATATATATATATATATATATATATATATATATATATATATATATATATATATATATAGATATATATATATATATATATATATATATATATACTCAGTTCTTCCTCATTCATTCGAGCCATTTTATGGTGATGGCAAACATTCAATGCATAATACTCATAATGAATAATGCAGAACTAAAACGGTTAGTATATATAATTCTTCAAGCAAAAATGTTGATATGGTTGTACAGTCTAACAATGGCATCTCATTAACCAATACTGCTGGAGTAGACTATGTTGGTGGAAGACATGTTTTTACTTACAAATTTGCCAATAATTTATAGGAGAGTTCCAGCAAAGATAGGCTTGGCCATGTACATAATACCAAATGAGGCACCTTTAAATGAACAGCTGTTCTATTTATGTGTACATTTATGAATTACATATGTTTATATAGACATTTGGTAAGAAATTATACTGATTGCACTATTGTTAATGTTGTTAGTATAGCTACTTGTGTATGTAACATGCTTTCTACAAGGAAGACTGAAGACAAACTATTTACAGGAATGCTAGTGCATTTAAATGCTATTAAAAATTGAAATAAAAATGCAATGACAAACAATATTGTGAATGTGATTTGTGAATACTGCACATTTTTATATATGTAGGCAATTCACATCAACATATTAACTGAGCATTGCAGATTCTAAGCCAGAATCAAAACATGTATGGTAATGTGTAGCATACTACATCATAGCCGAGGAGGTTTAACCACATTACCAATTCCAAAAGACCAGATTTTCAGAATAATTGTGAATACAGTATCACACATGCAAGCATTCAAACTATGGTCATTTATGGCCTCTACATAATTCCAAAATCTTCTTTTGAAATGTAAAGCTTGAGCATAAATTAGCAAACCACTCCATAGAAGTCCTCAAGCCAAATGATGTAAGATACCTTACAATATAATAGTGAGGTAATCCATGCATTCCTTTCATTGATTTGCCTGTGTGTTTGACTATATACCACATATGTCACAATAATATATGTGCAACAATAACACACACACACACACACACACACACACACACACACACACACACACACACATATATATATATATATATATATATATGTGTGTGTGTGTGTGTGTGTGTGTGTGTGTGTGTGTGTGTGTGTGTGTGTGTGTGTCTACTTCATATGAATGAAATTTCATTTGACTGACTTTCATTTGACCGAGACCATAATACCGAAATTTCAAAATACTGAAAACTCACTTGATTGAAACTCATAATACTGAAACTTACAATGCTAAATTTCAACATAGTAGTGACAGCATGTAGACTACTGTAAGGTATATGCCCTTTCTCCACTGTAGTGTGACCCTGGAGTTAGTATATATAGTTGGGAGAGGGGGGAACAGCCCCACACATTGGGGGGTGTGGGAGGTGTAGCCCTCCACCTAGCTTGGTTTTTATATCGTCCAGTTTCTGTTAAGAGGGTAAATAAGTAGTTTTAAGTTCTGGAAAAAGTTAGTCATTAGTTTTGTAAGTGTGCATGCCTATGGTTTACAATTTAGTATGTTGAAATTTAGCATTGTGAGGTTTCAATATTATGAGTTTCAGTCAAGTGAGTTTTCAATATTTTGAAATTTCGGTATTATGGTCTTGGTCAAATGAAATTCAGTCAAATGAAATTTCAGTCATATGAAGTAGACCCATATATACATCTATATATATATATATATATATATATATATATATATATATATATATGGGTACGGATCACTTCACCTAAAACTCATTTCACCGAAACCAAATCACCTAAAGGTCATTTCACCTAAAACTCATTTCACTGACAAGTAGTAGAATAAGGCAAGTCAAAGGTATATGTACTTTTCCCCACTGTAGTGCGATCTTGGTGTTAGTATATATAGTTGGGGGTGGTGTGAGGGTTGCAGCCCCCCACATTGGGGGGTGTGGGGGCATAGCCCCCCACTTACTTTGGTTTTATGATGTCTGGTTTTGTTTTACATTATTTGGTAAAAGTCAGCTAGGTGGGGGGCTGCACCCCCACACCCCACAATGTGGGGGGCTATGCCCCCACACACCCCCTTAATGTGTATATATATATATATATATATATATATATATATATATATATATATATATATATATATATATATATATATATATATACTAACACCAGTGTCACACTACAGTAGGGAAAAGGACATATACCACTGAACTGCTTTAGATTATTACTTGTCATTGAAATAAGTTTTAGGTGAAATGAACTTTAGGTGAAGTGATATGTACCCATATATATATATATATATATATATATATATATATATATATATATATATATATATATATAGGCATGTGGTTATATTTATATGTATAAAATGAATGCTCCAGGTTTGTATTGAAGACATTAGCAATCAAGACTAATTTGTGAGATCACTAATGCATAATCACCTGGCTTTTTAACAGAGGAATGACTTGCAAGCATACTGGTGATGTCCCCTTCCTCCATGATGATATGACCTCAGAGTTAGTATTTATAAATAGAAGGAGTATGAAGGTGAAGAGCGAGGCTTGCCCCACTACAAAATTATTTTACTCAAGAATGAATCTGTTCTGGTTCCTTTCCTGTTTGGTATCTACTTCTCTGAAGTCCAGGCCAACACGAAGGGACTCTGGCTGACAAAGTTCACAGACCATTGCAAGTTGGGAGCCATTATTAACTCCCCTAGTGATGTTGACATCCTACAGAAAGGCCTCACTGAGACCAACGACTGGTGTCAGAAGCATGGCCTTAAGTTCAATGCTAAAAAATGTGTCGTCATCCCCTTTTGGAAAAACACTGTTTCCATGAATTACCACATTGATGGTAGTCCACTGAATACAGAAGGTATTATAAGAGATCTGGGAACACAGGTTGACAACAACCTCTTTTGACCACCATATTGTCACTGTGGTCAGACAGTCCTTCTATGTGACACATCTCATTACTAAGGGTTTTGCATCCAGGAAGAAAGAGGCCATTGTCTCCCTCTACTCTTCCCTCATTAGGCCAATCATCGAGTACAATGCCTCATTTGGCATGTACCTCACTAGACACCAGCAACTACTGGAGAGGCCACAAAAGTACCTCACAAAGAGGATCCTAGGCCTTAAACATTTGTCCTATATGGACAGACTAAAAAAACTCCAACTATTCTCTGTCTCATATTGCCTGCTTAGATGCAATCTCTGCTTGACTTACAAAGTCATGTCTGACCCAGCTCTGTTAGAAATGCTACATCTAAAGAAATCCCAATCCCTTCGCACCACATGCTCCAGAGACCTCAACCTCATTACCACAATCAACAGAACATGCTGGAGGGACAGGTTCATAACCCAGAGACTGCCCATGCTACAGAATAGACTTCCCATACATGTCAAGCAGAGTGCCTCACTGGCCCTCTTCAAGAGAAATCTTGATGAGTGGATGGGAAATAGAAAATTCACCCCGGGGATCACTCCAGTGACTCTACTTGACAGAGGCACTGGGAACTAAGGTCGGGTGGCACGATGTCAGGGTAACCCTTTGGGCTAGGCTTGTAAAGGCTCCAGGGCAATTAGCCTAGTACACACTTATGAACCTATGAACAAGTAAATTCTAATTATAAATAATAAATAATTTTAATGATAAGTGGATGTTATATTATCACAGACTTGTCAGTGATCATACTGTAGAAGTCGATTATCTATTTATACATTATACTATACCTCAGTCATAATATATATATAGTCATGAGGTGAGCCTTAAACTAAAAATGATAGTTTGACAGAATGTTAGAATAGACACAGCATATAATTTGAAATTTAACTGACCGGATAGTACATTTTTAGTTAAAAGTATTTTTGCATTTTGGACAAATCAGGGTTTTGAAATCAGGAGTGTAGCATTTAGCTTAAGATTCTGAGAACTCTTGCATATTTTTTCTTCTTACTTATTTGTGGTATCATAGCAGTCATCTGCTACATTTGTCACATTTTTGTTGCTTCCATAACAACATTTTAATATGGCATCACATCTGTGTAATCTATTTCATTTGAATAATTCAACTTTAATAATGATTTTTATTTTATTTAAATCGTTTTGAAATTTTGAAAAAAAAGCTCTATTGTGTTTTCAGTATTTCATTTGAAACAATACAAAAAATGGTCACTGTTCTTGAGACACAATACTCAGAAATACTGTCAGCCTCATTTACACTGATGTTGAAATATTTTGATATAGTACTGAACTTGCCACTAGTTGTTTGAATCACATACCATATGAAATAACTACACCAGCTGTACTCATATTTGCAGTTCTTATAGTGATTATGGGAATATTCCTAATTTAACCGCAGGTATAATATATTTATTTTTGTTGATCTCATAATATGGCAATGAAAAAATATCAGCAACCCTTGCTCTGATAATGCTGTATTTGTATGTGCCATCAATGATGCACACCATTTCTTTTTAAGGGAGAGGATTTAAAATGTCATTGCTTCTTTTATATACACTGCAAGCTATATTACCATCTGTTTATTATATTATTCCCATGCAATACCTGTCTTTGTAATGCTCAACTGTCCAGATTTTCACCAAATATCTAGATTTTTAAGCAGTATTTTAGTTTGTTCCTCATACAATTAGTGGTTTCTGGCAACTCACTGAGGATTGAAAAAACTAAATAATTACATACATTTGAGTTTCAGACTTCCTGTCCTTCAGAAAACGCATGCTAACACAACTATTCTAGCAACCTTCTATGTTTATTAAGAGCAGTATTTAAAATCTATCCCTATTTTTCGGCATTTATCCCCCCCATTATTTTAGGCTTTGCCTAGATTTCTTGTGCTAAGACGTTGTAAGGTATGTATGTCTCTGTCTTTTTAGAGCCTGTGCAGCATTTCCTCTCTACTGTGCTTAACATGTACTCACCTTACCTTGCATTGTTACTGTCATAACATTATACTGCTTGAATATCTAGTACTTCTATAGTTAGTTAATTTCTGAGTTTTAGTATCACACTTTCCTTCAGCTTACCTCCACAGCTAGTAAGTTTAGTGTTAGGTAATTACTTTTCTTAGCCTATCAGTGTAGATTCAGACTATGTAGGACTTCAGAATGTCTTACACTGCATTACACTTCTCCTGGTTTTGAAGTAATTCAAGGTGTAACTGTCTCTGTTGTTGATGCATCTAATGAACTCTAAGATTTCTTGGACAATGTAACCAACTGTGTTGGCATATCATATGCACATAAATTGCAACATTGACAATTCAAATGTATATTTAATGCAATAAAGTAGTGTATGTTGATTGTTTTAATATTAACGAGGTAACGCCACTGGGCACTAGTATCCCTCATCGTGGAAGACCCATGAGTACAGTCTGGGAAGTGACTTGCTCACAGTCTCAGAGTAGAAAAACAGAGGTAGGAAGAAGAAAACCCTTCTCCTTCATCTACAAGCCACAGCTCAATAACAGCTAGGAGCCCTAATCTTTTGTAGTAACTTTGCGTACACATGTGCGCACACACGCACACGCACACGCACACACACACACACGCACGCACACAGACACACACACACACACACATGCACACACACACACACACACACACACACACACACACACACACACACACACACACACGCACACACACACACACACACACACACACACACACACACACACACACACACGCACACACACACACACACATGCACACATGCACACATGCATGCACACACACACACACACACACACACACACACACACACACACACACACTCATGCATGCGCACTCACGCACGCACGCACACAGAAAATGTAGCATTTACTATGTAGAAGTACACATAATGTAAACAAAACCAACATACAATGCCTTAAATTGTCATTGCCAATGTTTAATTTCATATGAATATCACACAGGAACACATTTGGTCACATTACCCCAGAAAGCTGAGAGCTCTTCTGGAACATCAAGAATGGAGACAATAGAAAATCTCTTATCAAATCTAAGTACCCCTTTAATTACTCCAAAACCTTGGAGATGTGCGTTGTAATACTTTTTGGAATCTGTTGATCATTAAATCCTTTAACTTACCTTGAAAGATACAGGACCAGTCTCTGTTATGTGCAGTATTTCATGCTACATATCATCTGACATCCTAGTTTGCACCAAATCCACCATTATTTTACACAGTTTTTCATAGCCATGGCAAGGTCATCTGCATTCTGGGAAGTGCACCAGACCCCCGGAATAGTGTGCAACTTCAGCCCAAAGTTGAAAACTGAAAAGAAAGGGCTCTTCCTGAAGCTGAATACCAAGAAAAGGTCTTACTTACAAGATCGGCAATTGCAGATACTGTACTAACATTATCATCAATCTGTATGTTCATTTAAGAAGTCATGGGGGTATTGTAACTTCTCAAATGAATCCATTTAAAGCCTAGTATGTTAGTAAATTTAGCAGCATAAACTCATTGTTACAGTTTCTAACCCACTAACTTCCTAAATGCTTTCAGACTAAGCAACTGCCTGCTTTCATACAACTCACAATATCGCCAGCAGCTTCTTAAATAAATGCTTATATTGAGCATTTGCCCTACTGATAACTGCCAAGTGCTCTCCAACAGCTTGCACATGGAGCAGCTGCACCTTCACCCCATTATTTAAGGCTTTGCAGTCTTTTACACATCCTTTCTCCCACAATTTTTTAACAGATGTGTCAGCTTTACTTTTTCTTCCAGATACATATGAAACTGTAAACTCTTTTATAATATTAACAATGCTGATGGAAAGCAAGTGTATCTAGTCTTAAACTTTTTGTTACAACTGTAGCATAGTCATATGTATCATCTATATATATTATTTAAATTGCGGCATCATTGCAGTTTTCCTCTGAACGTTTTCTCAGTCTTACACATAGAAATATGCCTGCCCTTAAACAGTGTTTTTTTTGCTTTCTTATTTGTGCTGACCAAGGTTATATTGACTGTAGTTGTTTGTAAAGGAAAAAGTGGTAACTACATTCATTCATGGTTTATAGTCCATCTGTCTCCTCATGCAAGACCTCTGTTGACATGGAGATAATGCCCTATTACAGGAAGTTTGTAAAACATTGTTTTCTTTTCCAAGTAAATATTGAGATTCTTACTGGCTTACTACATCGCTGTAGACTGCTACAAGTGTGGTATGCCCATAAAGTATCATAGTGATCTAAAATACATTATAAACATGGAACACAGCTGTTCTGCAGATGTTTGCAGTGATTCCTATGCATACTGTTCTGTGGATTTTACAAAACTGCCAAACTTGTTATTGTTTCTCAAAAATGTGACCTTGTTCTGTCCTGCAAAAAGCAAGAAATATAGGTAACCTATGACCTTAAACAATGATCACAACACAATAAAGCGGCTACATCTTTTCTTTTCTAGGTAAACTCTTGCCAGTAAAGGTCAGATTTCATTAGGGTATGAATTTTTATTGCTCTAGCAGTGTAGGTTTGTGTTTGTCTCATAACATCAAATTACATTATTTAGAAATCAAGCTTACCACCTTTTCAGATAATAAAAGGGGAAGACTGCTTTACAGAAACGTCACATTCTGCAATACAAAATTCTCTGCAGAACAATATATAATTTACTTTCCTATCAAAATAATATGTTAAAGAAATGTAATTGCATCTCTTAAGCTGCCTGAAGTATAGTATGATAGCATAATGTATTAACTGGAGAAAAGGTGAAAACATTTTGTCTCTTAATGAGAGAGCATTTGGCATGTCTCATGTTTATTATATTTTTTTATGTTTATTGTAAAAGACGACTAAAAAAAATATGAGTATCTCTCTACCTGAGATAAGTAGCAATCTTTATCACCCTCATCATTTAAAATTTTTAGATTCACTACCACTTATAACCCTTTTTGTTGTATGAGAGTGATTTTCAATGAATGGTACCTGTTATACCATTGCATATCATGTGCTGATTAATTATCAGTAAGGACTGCTTATGTATTTAAGTTGTTTTGAAAAAATGTATTCTATCTTATTAAACTATCTTATGACAGTTTCATCCATATGATTGCCTTCAATTATGGCATTTTGAGCAAAGTCAGCCTGTAACAAGACATTGTAGCTTAAGTAACTACAGTGGAATTTGATTAAAATATATGTTGGAATTATAAATGGCAAGGCAATTATGGCAGAAATAAGCCATACTATGAAGTTACAGTGTGGTAACAAACTGATCTCAAAATGTTTTGCAGTTTACATGATAGAAGAGTAGATATGCTACCAGCGTTATGTACAGTAAAGCTCAGGTGGCTTGGACAGTAATCAAATACTGAAGGAAAAGCCGAAAAGTGGATTAGTATCACAACATACATAGCAACTGTTAGATTCAAACCTAGTCTCCAATTTGCAGTTCTGAAGTTTAATCATGCCATGAAGCTATCATCCCAAAAATACACAGAAAATTATTGTACTGCATGAGTAGATAAGGGCTGCACTATTCATTAATATTAATATTGTTTTACAAAGAGGTTTCATAAAAGGTGTTGCCATGGACATGCCACTTGTTCAAAACTAGTTACAGGTTTTTTTTTTCGTAGACTAATGCATACTGTTGTAAAGTAACATCTTGTAGGTATACAGCTTCACATATATTTTAAGGTTTCTGGATAATCAGTGTAACTTTTGTATTGGGCAATGTTGTGAGGGGTATACTGGAATTCTGATCTACAGCAGCAGAAAAGCAGCACATCATGTATATACACACACACACACACACACACACACACACACACACACACACACACACATTTCCTCTATCTCTCTCTCTCTAATCTGAATTATTTAATGCTTCAATAACACAATGACTACAACAATACATTAATGTTTTGGGAACCCTACCCTTTTGTTAAACAGTAATACTAGTGAACAAAGTCTCTCTGGAAATAGGGGAAGTATTCCTTAAGTAAGTTATATTAAATTAATATGAAGCAAATAATCGTAAAAAAAAATGTAGTCTTCTTTGTTTCTTTAAAAGAGAAATCTAGCAGTGGAGTGTAATCATTATGTTAGGCAGATACAGCATTATTCTGTTCAATTTTTCTTTCCTTCAATTGTATATTTGTGATTCTTATATGTTACATAACTAGTCACCCATAGCCAGAGTGTGTAGTATCGGAAAGAACTCACTGTGCTATATGAGCGTGCCATGGCAGCCATAACAAATAACATGAAGTAACAGCAATAAGCACAATTATCTTAAAGCAAAATAAAAAGTAAGGTAGTAATTTCTACTTCTGTATCAGTCCACAGCAAAACTCAGTCAGATGGTTTACTATAACAAAGAGAGGTTAGTATCCAATTTTTAGAGAATTTTAATTAAGGTATGTAATTTAGAATGAATAAAAGTTCCAGATGTGTGTTATTAATCATCATCATCATCATCATCACAGCATGGGATTGTTCCATAAAGGAGAACACTCAAACTAGGTAGTGACTCACAGAAGCAGTATTAGGTAATAAGGCAAGTGTCATGGAAAGAGGGGTGTGTAAATAAGGATATAATGACATTCCGGTGAAGAAGCTCAGTCTAATGAGTGCATAATGACATACAACAAATAAGGGTTCCCGAAAGCAGGCTGCATCTCACGCTCAGCAGTCATGTAAGTAGTTGCATCTGAGTATTAAGGCAAAAAGCCTGCTGAAACTTATAGAGCTGCAGTTGGTGAAAATGCTCAAAACAGCAACGACTTTCAGAGACCAGCATTTGCTAAATATAAGCAACACAAACAAGCGCCCAAGAACATGACATAGTGGCAGGAATTGTGAGCAAGAATATCACCAGTATAGGATACAATCTCATCAGCTGATGGGCCAGCAGCTGTGGCACCATTTGTGAGTTTACTGAGACATTATATTGGCAATGGCTGACATATGTGGCTGACAAGTAACATGTGAAGAAATGGGTGGACGTCCCATACCTGTTGTGCTTACTATTCTAACTACAGGGAATTCACAAAGGCAGACGAGGCACATTGTGTATGTCACAGGTATTGCCCTGTAGAATATCCAAGATATTGCCTGATAAATTGTTGCCACATCTGGATGAGCACCTTTATTTTCTCAGTATGGCAGGGTAGATAGAGTCACCACCATGTATAGCTTCTATGACATCACCTGCATGTGAAAATAAAGGCCTCGCTTAGTATCCATGAACAGTGGTATATGAACAGAAAGGGATACCATTCCATTAACTGCTATAGTATGAGTGACACTCAGGCAGATAACCAAAGTGTCTGTACAGAACCTTGGTATTGCCCATTATTCTCTTCTATGGCATACAGGTCATCTATATTCTCACTTCTTGTACAAGGACATTCCACAGGGTCAGCTTGTAGGGAAGTACATGCATGCAAGTGCACCCACATATCTACAGCCACGGACAGCATGTATGCAAGGCTCCCTCCCTCCCTCACTGCATGTCCTTAATGTGTTCTAGGTGATGCAGAATACTCACTGGAGCATGGCACCCACAAAGTATGGCCATTCTAAAATATAACACTGCGCAGGCACGGATCTGGGAAAAAGTACAGCAAGTGTTGAGCCTGCAGAAACCCAATTCTTCTACTTACACATGTGCAGGAAGAGTAGTGGACACTACAGTATGCCCTTGGCACAGCCTGTTAACTCTTTGTAGAATGTTGCATAACCATGACTGGTGTTATAAGGAAACAGGAAGACCAAGTGTCAAACCAGAGAATCTCCATACCTGTAATGCCTTGTTGCAGACTCTGGCACAGTATCTTATTGCAGTGACGAAGTGATGACAACAGACAGCAGTTAGTGGTTGTGCCACATGTCCCCAGATAGTGTTGTACACAGCATCTGGAAATGCAAACAGAGTGGCAAAATCTATTCCACCTTTATGAGCACTGATATATATTATGAATGCAGTGTAAAGGTTATGCTGGGCTATACATAGCTGAGACCCACTGTGAATCAAGCATTTCTTCACAGACCACCAAGAAAGGATGGCTGTGAGGATCACAGCTGGCACCATTTGAACAGGTCTAGGAATGTAATGATATACAGCTGTCTAAACAACATGGGGATGGATTACTGGTCAATATAGGTCATGAATCTCAAGGATGAAAGAATCAGTCTTGTACACAAGTTTCTCCATGGACTGTGTGGAGGAGACATCACTATGCACAGGGACCACTGTGATACTTGGAGGTAGTAGGACTTGTGCCCCCTGAACATGGATTGGACAACATAAGTGGAATATGACTTGTAGGGGGTTTGCTGACAAGGCATTCCACCTCTGGTTCCTCTGCATTGGGGCCATCTCTGATGTGAGAGGGGGAAATGAGATGCCAACAAAACAGATGCAGATTGTATGTCTTGTGCTGGCCTCCCTCTGCATCCACTCCAGGTATGCCCATGTCCCTCACCATGGCCAACACAAATACAGAGGACTGCGATTGTAACACTGGCTATCCTTTGCATGGATGCAGGCATGATGCCAATAGGTGTGCCACAACTGATCTCATGATATCAACATGATATTGTTTATAGATTCCACTACCTTCTGAAGGCATTGGGACCACTGGATGATATCTTATAAAAGACATGCACCACTTCAATCATCTCCATGTCAGCATGAGTAGCCATGTACCACACTTGAATTATAGCCTTGCACATCTGCTGACTGAGTCCAGGAGTTACTGCATACGTGGCTCTGGCTGTGACTGTAGAAGTCACCACAAATACCTGGAAGACTGCTGTAAAGTGGATATAGAAATATCTGAGGCAGTCCAGTGATGGTGCTGTCAGGGGAACCCCCACCTTTACAGGTATAGTAAGTCACCATGCTGTGCATCATATAGAGCAGGTGTGGGTGAGACCACCCTGTTATTTGAGTAAATGCCAGGTCCATTTTTCTAGATTTAAACAAATTTCCACAACTTCTTTATGTTAAAATCTGCATAATCACTACAAATGCCACTAATAACATTCATACACACCTGCACTACAGGACATCATGTCTCTTTAAAAGCACCTAGTCTGTTCACATTGGAAAATACAAAGAAAAGAAAGCAGCATTATTCTTGTTGCATTGCAGCCCATGAATGACTAGAGCTGCCACTGAGCTACAGGTGAGTAAAGGTCTATGAATCGCACTTGTTTAGAGTGAGCTAAACCACGTCTTACAAAACCTCAAAGCAGCAACACATTAGCTGCCGTCTTACCAGTTCTCATTAACGTAATGAGCTACAGAATTTGCCAAACTACGTAAAACATATTTTACTGTTTAACTTAAATCCAAACCAAACATTCAATAAAACACAGATGAAAATACTTTCTGTTTTCTAAGCTTCTGGTTTCTCCACTCTTTCAGTTATGCTGGTCATGTGACTCAAGCAGTGGCATAAAAATGCATCTTTAACCCCTTACAGCTGCTTACTTAGTAAATGACTGCTATGTAGCAATGAGGGGTGTAATCCCTAGACCCATGATACTTCTCTCATCCTAAAAAAAAATTGTAAAATAAGATCAAGTAGATTATTTTCATTGATACTTAATAATAAGTAAATGACACAAAACCTCTGAGAATACACTGTTATGTCTCACATTGTACACACTGCAGTCTGCTTCACGGTTCCCACAAAATAGTAGGTGTATGTAAACCTCCAAGTATAATACTGACCAGGCTATTAATCTTTTTAGACCTGTGACAGTATGTCCACCCCTCTGTATAAGCATCATAGCCCTCACCAATTTATGTTCTCTTGGAAACATGACACTACATTTCAAGGAACACCTGGCTATAGTTTTCTGATATATTAAGTACCCTAAGTCTATTTAATGACAATAGCTGGTCTTTAGTACAGGTCATACTGTGGCCTCTAACAGTATAACCCTCTACAGCATCCTAACAATAATCACAAACTCAGAGTATAGTACCCGATGAGAAGACGGTTAGTCAGGTATCGTGTACTCTTTGGTCTGCTCATAGCACTTGTAGGTGCTCCTCAGTCCTTTTTTTTAAATCAGTAAATCTAAAAGTGCACTGAAAGCCACCGCTGAAACCATGTTTTATGTAGCTACACCTGTTAATCTAAGCTTCAATGCACTTAATCAACATTCCAGTACAATCTCCTTGTTGACTGTGGGCACAGGTGTTTTT
>NC_056729.1:392509495-392511995 GCF_019279795.1 Protopterus annectens | reverse complement strand
TTAAGTACCACAGTAACTGTCAGCACAGAAGAAAGCTTAGTACACTACAATACCTGTGAACAGTACTTCAGTACTGACAGCAGTACCACTGCACCAGTCTTAGTACAGTATAATACCTACGAACAGTACTTCAGTACTGACAGTAGTACCACAGCACCAATCTTAACACAGTATAACACCTATGAACAGTACTTCAGTACTAACAGTAGTACCACAGCACCAATCGTAACACAGTATAACACCTACGAACAGTACATCAACACTGACAGTAGTACCACAGCACCAATCTTAACACAGTATAACACCTATGAACAGTACTTCAGTACTAACAGTAGTACCACAGCACCAATCTTAACACAGTATAACACCTACGAACAGTACTTCAGTACTAACAGTAGTACCACAGCACCAATCGTAACACAGTATAACACCTACGAACAGTACATCAACACTGACAGTAGTACCACTGCACCAGTCTTAGTACAGTATAATACCTGCGAACAGTACTTTAGTACTGACAGTAGTACCACAGCACCAATCTTAACACAGTATAATACCTACGAACAGTACTTCAGTTCTGACAGTAGTACCACAACACCAATCTTAGTACAATAAAATCAGTTATTGCTATATTACAGCACTGACTTACATTTTGCTAGATTTTTGTAATTTATTTATTGTATGTTTTCCTGCATCATTTTCATTTGTGGATGCTTACTAACTACCACTGCACTGCTATCTTTTATTCCATTTGTACTATTCAACATTTGTATTCCTCACTTTGCTCTGGCATAACTCCAGACTGGATGAAATGGGTTCAGTATGAAGCACTCCACTACCCTGGTCAACAGACATAAATAAATTAAGTAAACATTTGCAGTATCTTCCATAGGTATTTTAGAATAATTATGCAATAAGTCATAAGGTATGGTTATATTAGTTAAGATGAAGACAGCTGCTACCTATGGGCTTACCCAATTTCTTTAAAGCACTTACATTTGTTCTTGCATACATTTCCTTTCTCTGAACTGATCTGGCCCTCCTTTGTTACATTTAGGCGTTTGCGGATTGAAACAAGTTTGGAGGACTTCATTTACACATTAATTTTATCCTCAAATTTCATCACATATTCTAATGCCAGCACTTTGGGTTTTCATTATAACGCATAGCCTCAGGCCATTGCTCACTTCCCAAAAAACAAATGTTTCAGTGCTCTGATCTGCAGATGTGCTGCTCGTCTAATTCTCCTACAGGTGTAAGTCAGAGGTCAAAAGCAGAGAAATCTAATCCTACAAACAGGATGCAAATCTACTCTGACCTGTGTATTTACCAGTTCTAGTGCTATCCTAGGGGTCAAACTGAAAGGCAGGAATATATATATGCCTGATACAGTCTGTGGTCTCAGTGGAAACACAGCTGGGGGGCACATTTTAGTAGCTAACAATCCCCCCATCCGCCGTCCTCCATATGCACACACACACACACACACACACACACACACACACACACACACACACACACACACCTTCCTATCCTTGAATGGTCAGCTAGAAAATCAAAATGTCTTTGGTATGAGAAGTTACAATGTTACAGTCATAAGAGGATAAAATGAAGCCATATATAGTGATAATGTTGGATTAAAACTGACTTTTTGCAAAAAAACAAAATGAAAAATCTTTCTGGTGTGCCCCGGTAAGGGAAGGTAGGAATATTAGTCGAAAGTGAGAGCAAATACAGAGAAGCAGACAACTTGAGAGTGTGGCAAGAAAATAAAAAGAATGGATGAAAAAGGAAGGTTCAACTATCACACCCAAAAGAGGTAATTAACAAGGTAAAGATAGAAATATCGAAATATTAGAATTTAGGAGGTAAAAATGCTCCTGAAAATAGTTTACTATGAGTGTTCTGTCATAGGGTCATAGGGAGCAGAATAACACTGTAAAGGCATATAAATGCATTATAATATCAACAGAGAAATAAACAGCAGAGGCACTCAAAGAAGGGAAGAACACTGTATGGATGGTAGGTGAGAGATTAAAACCAGTGCAACTGCAGAAAAGCTATCAAAGGATTTCCTATGAATAATCACATATTGCTTAATTGCTGCATGATTAAGTGATCCTAAAACATCTAAAAACTTGGGAAGCCACAGATCAAAACAGCAACATTTTTGGGGCTGAAAAACACACAATAATATTTTTGGCATGAAGTAACCCCTAGTACCTCTAAATACTGGGACAAGCCTCCATACTCCTGAACTATATATATATAGGGATCCCCATCATATGATAGAAACCTCGTTTGACTGAAACCATAAGACTGAAATTTCAAAAGACTGATAAGTCACTTTACTGAAACCCATAAGACTGAAACCCATAATACTGAATTTCAACATACTAAATTGTAAACTGGACCATATAAAACTAGAATAGGTGGGGGGGCTATGCCCCCACACTCCCAATGTGGGGGGATACACCCCCACACCCCCCAACTATATATA